>NW_023659322.1:10000-21590 GCF_015228065.2 Penaeus monodon
GGTACCATGGGTAAAGGAAAGAAACCGCAAGAGGCCAGTAAGAGCGACCCGGAGAAACGGGATTCTAGCCTTGAAGAGTCTGAAGGAGCCAGTGCCAGCTTTCCCACCTCCCACAGTATTACTACATTGCCCCAGTGGATAATACAGAGGATGAAAAGAGGGAAGAAGCACGTGGGGAAGGAGGAGGAACATCGTTACAGGCATGAGGAAGCCCGTCGGAAGGAAGAAGCCCGTCGGAAGGAAGAAGAAGCCCGTCGGAAGGATGAGGAAGCTGCCCGTTTTCAGGAGCTGATATTTCGCCTCACTCCCCAGCAGCCCGTAGATTCAACTGCGAGTTCGCCAGTGAGCAATTCTGCTGCGTCCAACGCTTCTCACACTCCGCCGACCCCAAAGGCAACAATCCAACCTCCGAAAGTATTACCAGCAGATGCGAGTCCCCAACATTTCCGGGAATGGAAGCGCGAATGGTCCGATTATGCTGTCATGGTGGATCTCAGTCTGCCATCATCAAAGCAGCATATACAGCTACGCATTTGCCTTACACCTGAGATGCGACGGGTGCTGGAGCAAAAAGTTAACGTGCCCGCAGACCCAACATGCTCAGTAGATGATGTACTGACAAAGCTCGAGGAGCTTTTAAAAAAATGCCAGTAATGAGGTGCTGCGAGGGAAAGGCCTCTCCCGAGTGCAAGCAAGCGACGGCGAGGTGTTTCGATGACTTTTGGATACGGCTGAAAATTTTGTCACAGGAGATAGATCTTTGCAAGGCTCAGGCCCAAATACATGCTGTGGGGCAGTGGATGAAACACGGCATACTAATGGGTTATACGTGATGAGGAACTTACCCAGAAGCTTATTCAGATGGACTGTTCGGCGACATTGCAAGATGTTTTGGAGAAAGGGCAGGTCTCATGAATCATCAAAGACAGCATAAATTGCTTTGAGGGACAGTTTCATCACGCGCTGTTTCTCAATATAAAAGAGATAAAAAGGCTGCCCTGAAGCAGAAGTCTAAGATGAGACCAAGCTCACCTTTGCATAGTAAAGTCTGCAACTGCTGTGGTCGTCAACATAAAAAGGGTTTCTATGCAGAGCCACTACTTCCAACATGTCGGCTTGTGGCAAGATAGGCCATTGGCATTCTACTGCAAGGTGTCCTACCAGGAATGCCAGATGTAAGGTCTGCAATCGGCAGGGACACTATGATAACTGCTGTCCAAAGAAACGGAAGGCTAAGAAGGCAAAAGAAGAGGACACAAACCAGAACTTGAAAGTAGTAAGTTCTGTATCCCCTTCAGTGTCACATGCCAGGAATGTCACCTCTACTGCACGACCTAAACCTCAGCCTTCCCCTAAAGTCTGCGTATCTATTCGGCATAATGATTCATCGGGTAGTCTTGCCTCATCCCTGACACAGGTGCAGACAAAAACTGTCATTGGACTCGAGCATCTTAGTAGTCTTGGACTTTCGAAAGAAGACTTGGCACCACCAGCAGGACAGTGTACTACAATGCAGATGGGTCCACAGATGCCACCAGTGGCGGATCATTTTGTGGAACTATCCCCTTTATGGCGACCGTTCGACTCCCATGTTGGATTGATGTACAGCCTTCTCTTTACGACCCCGCTGCTCTTTTGGAAGGTGCAAGGATTTGGGGATGTTCCGGACTATTTCCCCAGGCAAAGTCGGATGTGCACATGGCCAATCGAGTCCATGGTCCGGATATTTACGCCAGTATTGAACCCCTCTCAGTTGCTGCCTTTACCGCTGGACCAGTTGAAGTCACCTGAAGAAGCAAGGAAGTATTTTCTACATCAGTATGCAGACGTGTCTTGGTGAAGAAGGACGACTTGCAGTCAGGGCCACTCAAAGACGATGATTGGCCCACCCATGAGAATTCATCTGCGGGATAATGCGATGCCCTTCGCGATTCACACCCCAAGAATGATCCTTTGGCTTTTCAGGAACCAACGAAAGAAGGAGCTTGAGTCATTAGTGACCCAAGGCATCTTGAAGCCAGTAGAGGATGAACCATCAGATTGGTGTCATCCAATGGTTGTTGCCCAAAAGTGAATGGTTTGGGGTTCGTATTACCACAGACCTGTCAAAACTCAACAGGCAAGTCTCCGCCTGCCCACCCTTCTCCGACGCCATTTACAGCCATCAGAAGTATCAGTCCACGGTCAAAAATTTTTCACAAACGTGGATGCTCTTTGTGGTTATTGGCAAATTACCCCTGCATGAGGACGATCAAAAAACCTGACTACATTTATCACTCCTTTTGGACGTTTCGGTATTGTCGTGGCCCATGGGTTTTGCTGCCAACAGGAGGGCGCCTTTTGCTCCGAGGTGACAGGGCACATCAGGGAGTAACAAACTGCATCAAAGCTAGTGGATGACATTCTCCTACACGACAAGGACTACATCTCACACCTTCAACGGGGTAAATGAAGTCCTGTCAAGGTGTCGTCAGCACGGGATTAACACTTTTAAAGCAGAGAAGTTCACTGTGGCTGCATGTGAGGCCAGCTTCTGTGGGGACAAAAATATCAAGATATGGTATTGAAGCAGACCCAGAAAAGGTGAGGGGCCATCACAGAGTTTCCTACCCCTGCGAACTTAACAGATCTTCGGTCATTTATGGGCTTGGTAAATCAACTGGCTGAGTTTATACCCAAGATTTCGACCACTGCAGCGCCGCTCCGCCCACTGATGAGTCCAAGAAGAGCTTTTACTTGGACAGCGGACCACACCAAAGCTTTTATGACACTAAACAAGCTTTGTCAAAGCCACCCATACTCGTGACGTTTGATCCAGCTCTTCCTACCATTCTGCAGACCGACGCCTGTAGACTCTATGGCCTCGGCTATGTGTTGCTGCAGGACCATGGTGCTGGAAGATACAAGATGGGGTGCAATGTGGATCTCGTTTCTTGACGGACACAGAAATACGGTATGCGACCATCGAATTGGAAATGCAAGCTGTCATTTGGGCTATCAGCAAGTGCAAGTTCTATCTCTTCGGGACTTTCAGACTTCAGTTTGATGGACGATCAACCGTCCATTGGTTCCTATTTTGAACCATTATTCTCTGGGTGCTATTGAAAACTCGCCTCCAGTGCATGAAGGATAAAATCGCACCCTACATTTTTACTGCAATGTGGCGTGCAGGTAAGGAGTTGTGCATTCCTGATGCCCTCTCCCGGTCACCTGTGAGTCACCCAACGGTGGAAGATGGTACCTTCAATACTGAGATGGACACTTCTGTCAAGATTGCGGCTTTGCATGCTGTCAAATCTTTTCATGCATCAGACGCTATAGACGAGCAAGAGGATCTCTTCATGGAAGAATTGCGTATGGCTGCATCTAAGGTGCCTCATATGAAGAATTGCTTCAACATGTAAGTCAGGGTTCCCCAATGACCGCTACAAACTGCCAAGTACCCTGCGTCCGTACTGGAAAATTCGCAATGAGTTGTACAACGGGTGGTGACTTGGTGCTGTATGGACCTAGAGTGGTTGTCCCCGCTTCTTACGCCGTAGCACCCTGGCTCGCCTGCATGATTGCCCCCTCCGGTGTAGAAGCTACAAAGCGTCGTGCACAGCAGACAGTCTTTTGGCCAGGCATCAATGCAGACATAGTAAATACCATTCATGCCTGTGAACCATGCCAGCGCCTACAGCCTAGCTAGCAACAGGAGCCGTTGCTGTTAGAAGACAAACCCACAAGACCATTCATGTCTGTATCAGCTGACTTTTTTTAGTGTTGCTGGAAAACACTTTTTGGTGTATGTTGACAGACTTTCTGGATGCCTGTTGTCATCCTGTGTGGAAATAATGCAACAAGTGCTTCAACGATTAGAATCTTTCGGCACATGTTCCGTGATCTTGGTGTCCCCGTTCGCCTGCGCACCGACGGTGGACCCCAGTTCTCCAGCCGAGAATTTGCTACATTTCTTCAGCGATGGGGAGTGCGTCATGTCATGTCAAGTCCCCATTACCCACAGTCAATGGGCATGCAGAGGCTGCTGTGAAGAAAGTCAAGTATCTGATCCCTGAAGACAGCACCAAACGGAATATTGACTGTGAGGAGTTCGACAGAGGCTTAATGGAATTGCGAAAAGCCCAAATTTCACTGGTCGTTCTCCTGCTCAAGTTCTGTTTTGGTATGCCCCCTTTGCTCCTGTGTGCCCGCCCACTCTAGTGCCTTCATGAAGGAGGGCAGACCAAGGCTGAAGACTGCGACTGTCGTGCTGCAGTACGAGCCAAGGACGTGAAGACCCGCCTATGACACTCGCGCCCACTCACTTTCCAAGTTAACAGTTGGGGCGCATGTGCGAATCCAGGATCCCACATCCAAGCATTGGGATAAGGTTGGCACTGTCATGGGTATTGGCAAATCTTGTGATTATACATCAGGTTCCAAGTGGCCATATACTGTGGCGCAATCGACGCTTCCTGCGCCCTACACAGCTCATGATTGGACATTTTAACTGATGTGGAAGAAAAAGCTGTCAGATGATGCACCTGGATCTTCCCCCATCTGTGCCTGTTGAACCTCGACGTTCGGAAGTATCAAATCGAAGTCCGTTCAAGACTCCCGCTAGTGAAGTAAAGGGGGGAGGGAGATGTGGGCTGTGATAATGAAGTGAGTTGTTGATACTTATGTGAGTGTGAGTGCCATATTGTGATGCCGCCATATACAGGATATGATGACAATATTATCGTACCTATATTGTGATAATTATATGATTATATTATATATATACTGCCTTTTGTGTGATATGTTACATCATGTGAAATATAGAAGATTATGTTTGTTTATATTGCTGTGTAGCATATCGCCTATGTAAAAGAGTGAGATTCTCTGATAATTTGTAGAGTACAATATTTTATTTTGTGGTCTGTAGTCACACGTCTGGCAGTAGCACTCTCGGGCAGAAGCTGACGCGTGGTGCACAGGACTATGAAGAACTCTCTTTTATTTTTGTCAGAGCTGATCTCCAATGAACCTACTTTAGTTTTAATTGGTGTATTCTTCCCCCTCAAGCATCGTAGAGAAACACCAAACAAACATATACGAACACGACACAGTGAGTATACAAACATATATATCTATATGTATCTATATAATATATATCTATATATACATATCTATATCTATATATATATAGATAGATAGATAGATAGATAGGTAGATTGATAGGTAGATAGATGCATATAGATAGATAGATAAATGGATAAATAAATCGATAGATAGATAGATACATAGGTACATAGATAGATAAAGAGAGAGAGAGAGTATAACGGGTATAAAAACCCTATTATAATGGCTTTGCAGGAGGTAGGTAATACTGGTATAACGGCGGGGACTCATTATTTCTAAGATTTGACACACAGTATGGGAACACACGAGACAATGTCTATAAATATGGGTAATGACGGGTCAAGTTTCACGGGTCAGATCAGCCTACCTGGAGGGGGAGGGCTAGGCCGACCTTACCATGCTGGTCGCTGACAACGAACTGAAGGGTCAAGCGAGATCAGATAACAATCATCATCTACGCCCTCGCTGAGTGAATGATTCCTATTTGGGACTTAGAGCCACGTGGCAAACACCCACGTGGTCCACTGGTAACAGAAATAGACTTATGTATATGCTATATTGCTCGGCCATCTACTCGTGCCTCACCCTCAAGGCGCCTTTGATTTGCCTCAAGGGTGACCTAATTTGGCTGGTTATCTCGATCTCGCGTGCATTGTCCTGGTGCATCTTTGTGGCTGCTCGTCCCTGTCGTCCTCTTCTTCCTGGTCCTCGGTGTAATCTATACGTCCTCGACGTCCACACATTCTCGAAAGTCTCGCACAGGTCCTCCTTGACTTCGGATTCGTCTAGACTCCATTGTAGTCCTCGTCCAGGCCTAACTCGGGGGAAAGTCCTTGTCCACATGTCCTCACAGATGTCCAGATCCAACACGCGTCCAACACATCCTTGTAATCTTCATATGGATCTATGGCTGTCGGGGCAGGGGCGGCATCTCGGGGCAGCCGATACCTGCGCTGACGAGCTCCTGGAGTTGACTGGCTCTGCGGGTGTTTGCCAGGCGTCGCCCATCCACAGCATCCGGGGGCGCCCGTGAAACCTGCACTGACAATTTCCTGGGTTCATCGCTGGATTCGGGCGTCTCGACAGGCAGCGTCCATCCACTACATCATGGGGTGGCTTAACACCTGCTCTACGAACATCCTGGTCCGCAGCCTATGGCGATCATCGATGACGTCCTTCCCACAGCATCCTAAGGGACCGGTTCTGCAGCTGGTCCTCCTACGGTGCTGTGTCGGCTATCGTCGGTCCGACTGCAATATATAGTGGGGGAAACCCAGGTCATACACGTAAGGACCAGATAGCAAGAGAAAAAGAAAGGCAACAGAGAAGAAGGGGTATTAAGTACCACTACCCGGTTATATATATAAATTTGCGGTTTTTAATGTTCGTTTTTAATTTTTTTTTTTGTCTTTTTTTTATTTTGTGTTTTATTTTCACAAAGATAAAGAAGGAAATAGAAGAGGGAGATGTCAGTAGTGATCCGCATGGACCTGGCTTGAACTACAAACTGTCTCTGATAGATTTTGAGAGTAGATAAGGGAAACGACAACGGAAAACCCTTTAAGGATTTACTTGAACCATTGTTGTCACACAGAAAAAATAAATGTAAATTGTACATCATGTACTAGTCACTCGTCACGACTGACAAAATTGTGGGCTAAAGAGATACATCATAAATCTTTACACTGGCACTAAGACAGCAGCCAACCCTATTAATGAAAAGGTTTCAGTGTCTTTTGTCCTGCGTGGATGAGTGAGGTGAGTGTATGTGTGTATGCGTGTGTGAGTGACAGCTAGCGTGAATGAGAGGGAAAGCAAGAGTGACCTCACACAGAGAATGAATCACAAACACGAATATTAACATTTACTACTAGAAAACTGAAGTAAATTAGCAATGCTAGCTATATAAAATTATTTCAACTACCACATTGAATTCATCATATAATGATATGCGACAGAATGTACGCATGAATGAATGGTGACATGAAAAACTATTTGCAAGCTATTTAACAGGCAAATCTTCTCGGAGTCAGCAATCTGAACTGCCAAGGTACATGTCTAGCTATGCATGTTAGACTTCATCGACGGGGGATCTATACCCAAAATGCCGTATATTGACTGAAGCGACTCGAGCCAGAAAAATCTATAAATAACCTGTTCTTTACTGCGTATCTGTGATGGGCGCACGCGACATTCCTTATGGATATTTACCTACGAATCACACGATCGCTTGGGAATTACCCAAAACATGCTAGTGACTTCAAGAGGGTGAGAGGGGTTTGTGATAATAAGCAAATAATTATTCTAGCTTAAACCCAGCCCTACATTAATTAACGATGAAACTGCGGGTTACCCCGACTCAAAGTTGCCGATCAAACGAATAACTTCGGTTTTACCTAAAACCTACTGTCGAACGTTGGAGGCAGATCTATTAGGTGTTTACACAACCCAGGAGTAATATCAGCAGATCATACGCTATATTCAATATAATACATTGTAAAAAAAATTTGTGTTACACGTTCCGTTCTAGCGCCGATAGAACGTGTCACCAAAAAGCAATGTAACAATGTTACGGTTAATCCCCAAGGCATCAAAAAACAACAGCCAAATTACAGGGAACCAAGCGGTCATGTTTTGACCCTTCCCTCGTTTTCCCCTGCCACAAGCGAAAGAGAAAGTGGGGTCAGGTCAGGGCGGGGGGAAGGGAACGAGATAAAATGAAATGATATTCGTGATAAGATAAAATCACGAACACGGTAAATTTGTTGCAGGTGAAACATAAATCTCTAAAAAAGAGAGAAATTTAAATAAATAATTAAATTCAACTAAATAACGATATTCATGATTATTGACCACATACTTGATCACACGGAAATGCCATTTGCTGTCATTTAGCACTTTTTACCCAACAAAAGAAAAACCAATTGCTTAACACTTTTATGGGAGAAGGATGGGAAAAGAAATAATATAAAGTGGGCCGAAACGTGTACTTTCATGTTTTTTTTCTTCAACATGTCTTGTAGTGGGGTTTAGTGGATTTTCTTCCCTGGAGGTGGTGTCGTGCCGGAAGGACGCAGCGCCCGCCCTGCCACCAGTTAGTACAGTGGCTGACAGGGACTTAAAACACACGTAAAGGGGGGACCACACGCTATGACGACGCTACGATTTGTCTAAAGGGTAAAAGTGTCTGCTGTGTCAACGTGTTGGGTCAGCCCACCCAGTGGGGGAGGCTAGGCCGACCTTACCGCGCTGCGCGTTAGACACGAACTGAAGGGTAAAGCGAGACAGATAAAAATCGTTATCTATGCCCCCCTGAAGTGAATGGTTCCTATTTGGACTTGGAGCCATGTGGCAAACAGCCACGTGGTCCACTGGTACAGAAATAGACTTGTGTATTGCTATAGAGAGAGAACAGAGACATAGAAATGGAAGGAAGAGGAGGAGGAGGGGAATGGGGGGAAATTCAGAGATAGAAGAGGAAGGAGGATTAGGAAGAGGAAGGAACGGAGAAAAAAAAGTGTAAGGAAGAGGATGATGATAATGAAGATGTTTATATATATATAATAAAAGATATACTCATGTATATCTATATCTACTATCTATCTATATATATGTAGTAGGTTCTTTTCTTAAAAAAAAAAAGAATTCTCTCAAGATGTTTTGAAAAGATTCTAAAAGATTCGATTTACTTGTGGCCAATAAATGTTTGGGGTAAAACAAAGTTGAAAGAAAATAAAAAGGTTTATTTTACACAGCATATATGGAAAGTATAATGTATGGTTAATAACAAATGTACAAAAAAAAAAAAAACAGATACAAGTACAAATAACGTAATAGCTTAATTTAAACCCCAAGTTCCAGCTTCAAGGTTCCAGGGTTCTCCCTAGAAGAGGCTTGAAATATTCTATTTAAGAAGGGGTTAAAGGCGGAATAGACAACCAACAAAAAAGGCTGAAACAACAAAAGGGTAAATCAGATAAAACATCAGAGTTATTTCAAATATTTACAAAGAAAAAACATTTCCCCTTGGAGGAGGCAACTTACGAGTGCGGTGGGTGCAATGAGAGTGAGGCCTATCCCCTTTTACTCTAGGTGTGACGTCACCTTCGACTTACCCTCAGGCATTTTACGCACCGAAAACCTCTGGCTACGCATGCTCGTTTGCGTAAGGCCAATACACACGTAACAATTGTTTCGGGGAAGATGAATCCGCCCACAATGGTCCCCTATTTAAATTAATAATCAAGAGATTTTAACTAATACAGTTGGTGTTTCCCTATTTACACAGTTATACAGGGGCAGCGACAACAAGTCCGTGCTACATTATCTTTACCCCTAATATATTCAATAGAAAAAGAATAGCATTGTAATGCCAAAGCCCATCGCATTTAAACTACCATTTGAATTTTTCATGCTGAAGAGATAAGATAGTGGCTTTGGTCGTTTGTAAAGGGTAAACTCCTTGCCATACAGGTAAACTCTGAATTATCTATAGCCCATACAATAGCCCGACATTCCCTTTCGAATTTGTGGCATAGTTTACCTCACGGTCAAGAGTTCCTGCTTGCATATGCAATGGGCATTTTTACAATTTTTCATTCTTGTAAGAGTACTGCTCCTACCCCAGTGTCGCGGCATTTGTACGAAGATAAAAAACTTTAGTCATATATGGCAAACAAAGTACTGGGTTAGACAAGAGAGCCTGCTTTAGAGAATTGAAACTCTCAATTGTTGTGATTCCAATTAAGTTGTTACTGCTGTTCTTTCTTAACAGATCACTAAGGGGAGCTGCAGTACTCGCATAGTTTTTTATAAACTTCCTGTAATATCCAGTAGTACCGAGAAAGGACCTAAGTTGTTTTTTGTTGTGGGTAAAGGCAGAGAGTTAATAGCTTTTACCTTTTTATCAAGCGGTGCAATACAATTATGTCCTAATAATACACCAAGGTACTTGATTCTGGAATACCCAAAAATACATTAGAAGGTTAGCAGTCAATCCATGCTCTCTTAATCTTAACAAGACTCTTTCCAATCACCCAAATGTTTATACCAATTTTTTCTATTATTATCAGACATTGTCAAATAGCAGTCTACATTAGATAAGCCGCTTAACACTTTGCGCATTAACCTTATGAATGTAGGCACGCAGTTTTCAATCCAAATGGCATTACTTTCCACTGCATTAAACCTCTGTGGGTTTGCAAAAGCAGTATAAATTTTGCAATCACTAGACAGAGGGACTTGCCAATATCCCCCTTTCATAGATCAAGTTCACTAAAATAAACGTCAGAGAAAAGTTACTGAGAGCAACTTCAGTCGTAGGCATGGGCTCAGCATCAAAATCGGATAAGCTATTTAAAAGCCGAAAGTCAATGCAAAAACGCCAAGTACCATCGGTCTTTTTTACTAGCACTACAGGCGAGCAATACGGGATTCAGATGGTTCTATAAGACCTAGTTCCAACATTTATCAACTTCTTTGTTAAACTCTTTTTTCAAGTTTGAGAGGAATTGGAGGATACTGTTTCTTATTTATAGGCACAGTAGAGGTCGTTTTATCTTATGTCTTATCGTCTGAGTAAGACCTAGCTTATCTCTTATACGTCTGTGTAACGATTTAGCAAAACAGACATTTCCCTAGACTGACTCAAAGATAATTCACTACTAATATTAAAAATTATTGTCAGTTACCTCAAGGTGTACAGGTTCACAGGTGCCGTTCACTGGGAATTCTTCAACACAAATTTGAATTACATTTTGCATTTCTGTTTTCCTTATTTTTTCCAGCCGAAGTATTTTTTTTTGCATGTTATGTGGAACAATTTATCTTACCTTGCATTTTTTAATATAATCTACACCATTTCATGAATCGGATTATAGGATACGGCCCACGCCAGTGCATAACTAATTTATTAGTGCTTGTAGGCAACCAAAAAAAAGCACTTCATCTCCGATCTCTAGTTTTCGGGTCTACTTTTTAAATAGTAGTAAGCTTTGTAACTTTTACTACTAATATTTGCCGACAATAATATATATATTATAAATAATATATATATATATATATATATATATATATTATAATATAAAATTTTATAAAATGTTGTGTAAGTGTTTGTAGGGGTTTGTTTTTGGATGGTTTTTATGAATGTTTTTTTTATGTTGTTTGTGGGGTGTGTGTGGTAAGATTTAAAAATATATACATATGTATATATATATATACATATATATAAATGTGGGGTGTGTGTGTGTGTGTGTGGTGTGTGTGTGTGTGTGTGTTTTGTGTGTGTGGGGTGTGTGTGGTGTGTGTTGTGTGTGTGTGTGTGTATGTGTGATGTGTGTGTGTGTGTGAGTGTGTGTATGTGTATGTGTGTGTGGTGTGCGTGTGAGTGTGTGTGTAAGTGTTGTGGGTATGTGTTTGTATGAGTGTTTTTTTAGTGTGTGTGTGTGTGTAACTTTTTATTGTTTTTTCATTTTTAAAAAAAAAA
>NW_023659324.1:0-17500 GCF_015228065.2 Penaeus monodon
TTACTAAATCTTTTTCCAAATCCCGAATCATAAAACACCCTTGTGGACTCAAGATTTGTCATATTTCAGAGAAGCTATATGCGCTCCTTTTGTAAGATAACGGAATTTGCGCGTTCCAACCAATGGATACCTGGCCTTCCGAACCTGTGTAAGGCTGCGAGGGATTAACACCTGGGCTGTTTTGCCCGTAACTATAGCATCCATCCTACTTTTATCAAAAACAACCCCCGGCACGAATTTTCCCCATCTCTGGTGGCAAACTAGAGTTTCTAAAAAAAAACACTGGCGTGGTACTTCAATATCACTGAACCGTTTAGGCATACGACGCTCGTGTAATAATTTAATGTTCAAGGATGCAGTGTCACTATAAGTCATTCGGACACGGACCCCGTTAAGCGAGATGTAGCTTCTCTGTGGAGAGTGAAAAGAGACCATCCGGAAATTGAACCTTCTTAATAAATCCATACCTATTAAGATATCGCCTGGAAATTTTAAACTTCTTCCGAGACGATGTTTACCTCATGTTTACATTTTTCTTCCCGCTCAGAAAAAGGACAAACTTACGGACTCTACCGCGCGAAACGAGTGGCCTGAAGCACCTTGTAATGTGCGAGACGAAGGTCTAACCGATCTAATATTCATTTGAGCTTTCATTTCTTGCTTCATTAAAGTTACCTCTGACCCTGTGTCTACGAAGCAAGTGCACATTACCCCATTGACTTTCAGAGATACAAGAGGTCTTCCCACCTTTATCTCATCTTTAAATTTGGGTTGTAACCTTCGAATCCTTGACCGATCCAACCTTTTTAGATTCCCTCTGAATTCGCCGCGCGGGAAGCGGGGAATTGGCGCGCCCCGCGGGCGGAGGAAAAGGGGCAGTTACAGAAATGCCCTTCCTCTTTACAGGTAAAAACACCTAAGTGAATTGGAATGAACTGGCACATTCTCCCCTCCCCCTGCAATCTTCATCACTGTGGTTAGGGGAATTATGAAAGAGCAGTAATAGTGGAGATTTCCGTACACGTGATGTTTCATTTGGTTTTGCCTGCCTCTCGGTACATTTACATTACTCATGTGAATGCTCCAGCATCGCTGCGCAGCATCCACCGAATCTGAAGCGAATCTTCCTTTTTTAAACACGAGAGCTTCCCTCAGCCACTATGGGCAAACCTTGAAAAAACACCCTACGAATTAATTTGTCTGGCATTCCTACTGACCTCGGTAATCTCTGACCCCTTGATAGACAACGGACTCTATTGCTACAAAGAAATCACTGGCGCTTGTCCTGGAGCTAATTTATATTCGCTCAGATGATTAAAAAAGTCTGTTTACGAGCACGTTCCCCTGAATTGATCCCAATCTTTTCCTTGAATTCTACCCACGATACTATCCCATCAAAATCGGCGAGTTCACTATAAGATCGGCTGTACCACGGCAAGAACTCCTGGGGGCTCTAATGTACGCGTCGTCTGTACGTGGCTGTGTCCCATTTTCTATATGTCTGAGCCCCGGATTCTACCCCCCTGATTACGTTTTAGAGGTTGCGAAGCAGGAGTTTTAGCCTTGAAAGGTGGAACAGCTCTTTGTAGATCACATACTCCACGGAAGATGATTAAAATTAGCCGCATTACTAGGATTACCGTTGCTATTACTGGTACTGTTCCTGTTACTATTACTATTACTGTTAATATTAATTTTACCATTACCGCCACTGTTACGAGTGCCATCTTTCTGCTAATGTACATATCGCTCTGCATGGCCGGGGAGCTGATCACTTAGTTGTTGGCATCTCTGGCTCAATACATGGAGAGGTCTATATTTTCTCGAAACTGCATTGACATGTCACGTGATACTTCTGCAGTCGCGGTGAACTCGCTGTTGATGTACCGGGATTACCCTGCTTTTCAAGCACGCGCCTACTACGTTTTTTCATGATATCTTTAATAAAACATTAACAAAAAACAACGAAACTTAAAAAGGTAAATCCCAAAATGAATCACCACACTGTTACGGTTATCGACTACTTGTTATTTCTACCCGTACTTGTTTAACACTAATATTTACTTTTACTCTCCCGGCGCTTGCTTAACCTGCTGTTACGCTCGTTACTCTACTGACGTTAGCATGATCCCCTTACCCATCAAATTAATCAAGCTACTTTGTTCATCCCACCCGCTGCCACCAAAAATGGGCGTTGTCCGTGAATTGAATACAGTTATATCCCGCAAGAAAAGTGAAAAAGTAGCGTCACTGCCACCACCCATTTAATTTACGTATGGAACGTTTATGTTTGTAGGAAGGGATAGTGTAGAAGAATGGGGAAAGGGGCGATAGATTGTATATGCGAGTGTATGTGTGGTGTGTGTGTAGTGTAGTGTTGGTTGCGGGAGTATAAAGGTTCGGTAAGCGTGAATGAGCCGAGGAGAGGCGTGTGCGTATACCAAGGGAGTAGCGATTACCAAGAGCTGTTTCAGCCACCCGAACTATTCAATCCTTTTCCTTTACATAGGTATGCAGGGAAATGGCGACGAATAATAAAACATTTATTAAAATAGTATGGCAAAAACACTTAAAACAGTAAAACTTTCATTGGGCCCAAAACAAAAAAAAACAGTAAAACCCAATAAAGCAGTAAGCGCAATAAAACAAAAGCCATACAAAAACACCAAAATAATAAATAAGAAATCACCAGATCACTGTGGTCACTCTCCGAATAAATATTCGGTCAAATTGTCTCTCACAACCTATATATAAAACAAGCTCCACAACCACTTAGCTGTCTTTTAGGGGGCCCATTCCGGGATCCCTGGGGCAGTCTAACCAGTCTCACGACCAATCCCTAAACCCTTTGGCCTGCTTTCTCGCTTCCCACATTGCCCTTTTAGGCGCGAAAACCTGGGGCACTGGTTCTTTCTTTTGTTCTTTGATCAGTAAATGAACTTTAAAATAAGCTAAATTGAAAATAAGATCCTTGTATGATAAAATAATTAAAAACAGCATTAACGTAAAATAATAAATAATCTATTTTAGAAGAACCCCTGGGAAAGGGGGGGCTTAAAACTTCAAACTCAATAAATAAAAGAGATAAAAAAGTAAATTACTATAAAATCTTTGAATCAAAATGAAAACCTGCGTATTAAAACTAAATCCAAAAATACAAAAATTTTCAAAAAAATGTAAAAATAAATAAAATTCTCTATATCATAGTCTTTGGTTGAAGGGATGGGGCCACCAAAAACAAACTTTTAATATTTATTAAAAAGAAAAAAACAAATAAAAATTAAAAAAAAAAGCGGTCCGTGGGCCCCGTTTCGGCATCCCCCTCCTGGGGGAAAATCCTTGCCCTCGAGCTTTCCCGGAGGGTGGCGACGCGATTTCGGTTGCTATACTGGAGGGGGGTATGGAGGTCAGGCAACGTAAAACCGCGGCTTCCGTTTTTCCCTTTGCTACGTTGCAGGGCAAAACTTTAGCCACGCGGCGACTCCACCAGGAAGTGTTGCCACCCCAAGTTCGCCCTTTTCCAGTTGCGTGGTAATGTTTTAGCCTGTGGGAGAGTTGGAGGTGAGAGATGTTTAAAAAGGGATACCTCCTGAGTGAGACGACTAGATGGACCAAGTCGTTCACTAAAACTCCTCCCCCTCCCAAGCGCGGCAGCCCCTGGTTGACGTGCTAAGAATCATGGTTAGCGTTGCAGGAATACTGAGGCGGTGATCCATGGCAAGAGGACGGTTCTGCGGCAAAGCATTTCCAGGACTTGACTGAAACCAGAGAAGATTGATTAATATAGGTTTTACGCGAAATAAATTTGCCAATATTTCTACGGGTAAGTGACGTGATCATATGGTGAACACGACCCACGACTGACTCCCCATAGAACCTTGTATGACTCACGTCCCTGTGCCTGGAATGCCTATGCCTCCTCGTCTGGTCCATCGTTTCTTCGACTCGCCCCCGGGATTCCGGGGTCTGCCAAATCTTCCTCCTCGTCCTCAAAGCGAAGGTGGTAGTCTCGATCATCGGCCGGCTGATCGGGATCGTCAACTTCCTCCTCGGGTCTCGGCGGCGGTTCGGCAAAGCGGGGCTCCCGGGGCACGTACTTCCTCAGCTGATTGATATGGCACTTTAATTCCTGGTGTGGGTAAAGGATTCTCGACGACGTATTTACGGTCCGATTTCCCTTGACGACCCTCACAGGCCCACTCCATCTCGGCGCCAAGGTGCTACACGGCGCGGTCGTATCGGGGGTATGAGCTTCACCAGTACGAGGTCTCCCACCTGTGGACGAAAACCCGGTCCTTACTTTTTTGTCATAGTCGCGAGCCCATTTTTCTCTGGCGTTCCTCGCGCTCTGGACGGCAGCATCACGAGCTTCGCGAAGACCATTTCTTAACATCCTTGCGGCATCCTCGTCTGCTTCTTGGTAATTAGTGAGATTAGCAGGGAAATATCCGTCTCGTCCTGTAAGTAGAAACAGAGGCGTTTGGGCTTACGCTCCTGTGTACCGAAGTGTTGAGTGCGAGGCGGCCCTATGGAAGCATCCGGCCCCAAATCCTAAGGATGCTGACCTACCAGTGTGGCCAAGAATCTTTCAGAACCCTGTTCACCCTTTTAGCCATGCCATTTGCCTGCGGGTGATAGCACGTAGTATACATAGTTTTTACCTCCAAAATTTGACAAACTTGTTTAAAACAATTGGTCTGTGAATTCCCTATCATTGTCTGTTAATAAAGTTCGAGGCGGACCAAACAACGTAAAAAAATTATCTATAAAAGCATCGGCTACCGAACTAGCCTCTTTGTTAAATAATGGCACCAATTGCAATGGCTGCGTTACCTCAAGCATAGAAGCGAGAGGTGCTTGCCTGGAAGCAAGACCCTTCCTCCTCTGGCACTGCACACATGACTGCACGAACCTCCGAACCTCGGACAAACATTTGCGGGAAATAATCCCTTTTCCCTAAGCCTGAGTAAGTTCTAAAAATGCCTGGGTGAGCAGCAGATCTATCACTATGAACTATTTCCAGTACTTTCCCTCTTAAAGATCGAGGGATGACGAGTTGTTGTATCACCCTCTCTGGCAAGACTGATGGTGATACAAGAGGCCGCCCCTTTTTAACTCGAATTCATCGAGGGGGAAAGACGGAATCCTTCCCTCGGTGCCCTTTCTTCCCGGAGATAGTACATTTTTTCATTCCACAGGGATCATCCTGCTGTGCCTGGGCCACCTGCTGTGAATCAAGCACGGCCATCTATAATATCTACCTTCCTACTCAAAAGGTCCCGGGAGGTGATGTGATGCCCCGGGCTTATATTTTACGTCATAATTGTAAGAGGGAGTTCATGGCTCCATCTAGTCATCCTTACAGACTTGGTTGTTGTTTAAAAACATAAACCAAAGGGGCTATGAAACAGTATAGATGGTAAAGGCCGACCATAGAGATACGCATTGTAATGACGTACCGATTCCACTACAGCGAGCGCCTCTAAATCTATTACCGGATAATTGCGCTCCGAATCTCTCAACTTCCGGGAATAATATGCAACAGCCTGGGGGACACCCTTCTCGTCTAGTTGCATTAGACAGGACCCAATGGCTACCCCTGAAGCATCCGAGTGAACCTCGAATGGCCTATCAAAGATGGGTTTGCGCAAAACAGGTGCTGTGACCAACCTGCGTTTTAAGTCGTCGAATGCCTTCTGTTGCTCATTCCCCCATAGGAATTTCTCTTTCTTCCGCAACAGTCTAGGGAGGGGGGGCCGCCAACGTAGCATAATTATCTACGTGCTTCCTGAAAAGCCGGGGCACCCAAAACTGACGGACTTGCCTTCCCGTCCGCGGGGGTTTTGCACTCGAGATGGCTTCCACCTTCTCAGGGTCAGGAGATATCCCCTGTGGGGTGACGAGAAAACCCAAAAATTTAAAAGAATTTAACTGCTAGTTGGGTTTTTGCGACATTAAACCGGAATCCGGCTCGAGCCAAGACCCAAAGAACCTCATCGAGATGAGACAGATGCTCCTCGAAAGATCTCGAATAGATGAAAACCCATCATCTAAGTATGCTACAGCATGTTTTCCCAAAACTGAGCTTAAAACTGCGTTAATTGCACGTTGGAATGTCTTGGGGCTGTGGCTAACCCGAAAGGCATAAAAGATTAAATTTTAAAAAAGCCTAAAACCATCGCTGAAAGCAGTTTTATATCTATCCCTGGCTCCACCTCTATTGTCCAGTAAGCCGACTTAGCATCAAGTGCAGGAAACCCTTGCGTACCTGATAGTTCATCGATCATCTGGTCGATCCTGGCATGGATTCCGTCTGCTGTAGTGACGCGATTTAATTCCTATAGTCGACGCAAAAACGTATACCCCATCTTTCTTTTTCACCAACACCACAGGTGATAACCAAGGAGATGTCGATGGGGAAATAACCCCCTTCCCTCAGCATCTCATCACATTCGTCCCGAATCGTGGCACGCGCACTCTCCGGCAGTCTCCACGGGCAGTGCGTATTGGGTCAGAGTCTGAGGGTGGGAACACGATGTTTAATATAGGGAAACCTTTCCCCTAATGGTCTGTTTCATCAAATAAGATTGCATGGCGCTGTAATATAGCCATCAACTGATCTCTTCAAAACGAACCAAGATGATCAAGCTTAAACAGCCTGTAAAATGACCGCTCACCCGAAGGAGTTGAAATGGCAAAAACGTCGTACTCACTGGAGAAAGACGTCAAAGTCTCAGCATCTAACAAAATGCCGGGTTTCCCATGCTGGCATCAAAAGAATCGGTTAAAATCATGGAACACGAATCCTTAAATCTAAAAACTTTGTATTAAAACAATCACCAAATTAAAAACCCAAAATTTATTAAAACGATTAAAAAACCCAGTAAAACGTCTGAAAAATGAGAGTCCATTCATGACCCTCATACAAAAATCATTTAAAAATCCGAATCAAAAATATCCCCCCCTTTGGGGACTCAAGACTTGGTCTATACTTTCTAGAGAAGCTATTATTCGCTCCTTGTTGTAAGATAAACTGGGAATTTTTGCGGTCGTTCACGACCAAATGGATCCCTGGCCTTTCCGAAACCTGTGAAAGCTGCGAGGGATTAATACCTGGGCTGTTTTGCCCGTGACTATAGCATCCATCCTACTTTTATCAAAAACAACCTCATGTTTACATTTTTCTTCCTCGCTCAGGAAAAAGGACAAACTTACGGACTCTACCGCGCGAAACGAGTGGCCTGAAGCCCTTGTAAGTGCGAGACGAAGGTCTAACCGATCTAATATTCTTTGAGCTTTCATTTCTTGCTTCATTAAAGTTACCTCTGACCCTGTGTCTACGAAGCAAGTTTCACATTACCCCCCTTGATTTCAGAGATACAAGAGGTCTTCCCACCTTTATTTTCATCATTAATTGGGGTAACCTTCGAATCCTTGACCGATCCCAAACCTTTTTTGATTCCCCTGAATCGCCGCGCGGGAAGCTGGGAATGGGCGGCCCCGCGGGGGAGGAAAAGGGGCAGTTACAAGAAATGTGACCTTCCTCTTTAACAGGTATAACACCTAAGTGAAATTTGGGTGAACTGGGGACATTCTGCCTCCCCCTGCAATCTTCATCACTGGTTACGGGAATTATGAAAGAGCAGTACTAGATGGGATTTCCGCACCTGTGATGTTTCATTTGGGTTTTTCCTGCCTCTCGGTACATTTAGCATTACTCATGTGAATGCTCCAGCATCGCTGCGCAGCATCCCCAGAATCTGAAGCGAATCTTCCTCTTTAACGCGGAGAGCTTCCCCCAGCCCTGTGGGAAACCTTGAAGAAAAACCCTACGAATTAATTCGTCTGGCATTCCTACTGACCTCGGGTAATCTCTGACCCCTTGATAGACAACGGACTCTATTGCTACAAAGAAATCAACTGGCGCTTGTCCTGGAGCTAATTTAATTCGCTCAATGATTAAAAAATTTGTTGACGAGCACTTTCCCCCCTAAATTTGATCCTAATCTTTTCCTTGAATTCTACCACATACTATCCCCCAAAAGGGCGAGTTCACTATAAGTCGGCTGTACCACGGAAAGAACCCCTGGGGCTCTAATGTCGCGTTGTCTGTACGTGGCGCATCCATTTTCTTTTGTCTGAGCCAGGATTCTACCCCTGATTACGTTTTAGGGGGTTGCGAAGCAGGATTTCAGCCTTGAAAGGGGGAACAGGTCTTTGGATCACATTTCCACGGAAATGAATTAAAATTAGCCGCATTACTAGGTTACCTTTGCTTTTAGGGTCTGTTGCGTTCTATTACTATACTTTTAATTTTAAATGTCCATTCCCGCCACGTTACGAGTCCATAGTTTTCTGCTAATTTGCATCGCTCTTGCAGGGCCGTGAGTATCATTAGTTTTTGGGCATCTCGGGCTAAATTCCTCATACATGGAGGGTCTATATTTTCTCGAAATGCATGAATGTACGTGATATTTCTGCAATCGCAGTAAAATCGCTTTTGATGACCGGGATTCCCTTCTTAAAGCAGCGCCTCAGCTTTTCATGATCCTTTAATAAAACTTTTTGCAGAAACAACGAAACTAAAAAGGTAATCCCAAAATGAATCCCCCCAACTGTTAGGGTTTATCAAATACTTGTTTATTTTACCCTACTTGTTTAAACAAAATATTGACCTTATTTCCCCCCGGCGTTGCTAACCTGCTGTTACGCCGTTACCTACTGCTTTAAAGCAGATCACTTTCCCACATCAAATTAATAAAAGCTATTTTAGTTCATCCCACCGCTGCCCCCAAAAAATGGACGTTGTCGTGAATTAAAAATACAGTTTACCCCGCAAAAATTGAAAATAGCGTCACTCCCCCAAAAACCCCTTTTAAATTTACGTATGGGAACTTTTATGTTTTTTGGAGGAAGGGGAATAGTGTAAAAGGGGAAGGGGAAAAAGGGAGGATAGATTGTATATGCGAGGTATGTTGTGTGTGTTGTAGTGTACGTTGGTTCGGGAGTATAAAGGTCGGTAACGTGTGACCGAGGAGGGGCTTTTGGCGTATTGCAAGGGATAGCGTTCCAAGAGGTTTCAGCCCTGAACTTTAATTTTTTTCCTTTACATAGGTATGCGAAAAAATGGCACGAAAAAATAAAAATTTTTAAAAAAGGGCAAAAAACACTTAAAACAGAAAAAACTTCTTGCACAAAAAAAAAAAAACAGTAAAACCATAAAGCATGCGCAAAAAAACAAGCAATACAAAAACACTAAAAAAATAAAAAAAAACCCCAGATCACGTGGTCACTCCCCGAAAAAATATTGGGTCAAATTTTCCTCAAAACCCTAATATAAATCAAGCTCCAAAACCCACTTAGCTTCTTTTGGGGGGGCCCTTTCCCGGGGATCCCTGAGCGCAAACCATTCACGCCCAACCCCTGAATCCCCTTTGGCCTGCTTTCTCGCTTCCCACATTGCTTTCGGCGCAAAAACCTGGGGCACGGGTTTTTTTCTTGTGTTTTTGATCAAAAAATAATTTTAAAATTTAAGCTAAAATATAAAATAAGATCCTTTGTATGAAAAATAATTAAAATCAGCATTAACGAAAAATAATTAATAAATTGACTAGAAGAACCTTGGGAAAAGTGGTGCTTAAAACTTCGTAACTCAAAAAAAAAAGTAGATATAAAAGAAAATTTACTATAAATCTTTAAATTTAAAATGAAAAAATTTTTGCGAAATTAAAACTAAATCCAAAGTTTAAAATTTTTTTTAAAAAATGTAAAAATAAATAAAATTCTCTAATTGTCTTGTGGTTGAGAGAGACTTTTTGCCACCCAAAATAAAAACTTTTTATAATATATTTTTAAAAAGAAATCAAAAAAAATAAAAAAAGCGGTCCGGGCAACATCTTTCGGCACCCCTCCCACTGGCGGAAAATCCTTGCGCCTCGAGCTTCACTGGAGGGATGGCGACGCGATTCGGTTTTGCTCTGGAGGGAGGTTTAATGCAGGTTCAGAAACGCAAAAACCGCGGCTTCCTTTTTAGGCTACTTTGCAGGGAAAAACGTCGCCACGGGCGACTCCACCAGGAGAGTGTTGCCCCCCCAAGTTCGCCCCTTTTCCATTGTTTTGGTAATGTTTTAGCCTGTGGGAGAGTTGGAGGTGAAGATTTTTAAAAAGGGTACCCCCCTGGGGGAGACAAAAGGGCCCCATCGTTCACACAATCCCCCCCCCTGCAGCGGGGGCAGCCCCTGGTTGACATCTAAAATCATGGTTGGTTGCAAAAAATACTGAGGCGGTTTTCCGGCAAGGGGGACGGTTCTGGGGCAAAGCTTTCCAGGACTTGACTGAAACCAAGAAGTTGTTTAAATTAGGTTTTCGCGAAATAAATTTGCCAATATTTCTAGGGGAAAGTGACGTGAATAGTGAACAGACCCACCTGACGACCCCCCATAGAATTGTATGACTCACGTCCCTGTGCGGGTTTTATGCCCCCCTCGCGGCCCCCATCGTTTTTTCGACCGGTCCCGGGTTCCTGGGTCTGCCAAATTTCCCCCTGTTTTCAAAGCGAAGGTGGAGTCTCGATCATCGGCCGGGCGATGGGATCGTCAACTTCCTCCTCGGGTCTCGGCGGGGGTTTGGGAAAAGCGGGAGTCCCTCGGGGCACGTATTTCCCTCACGGGTTTGATATGGCATTTTAACCCGGGGTGTGGGTAAAGGATTCTCGACGACTATTTTAGGGCCGATTTGTGAGACCCCACAGGCCCCCCTTACCTGGGGCCCCAAGGCTGCTACAGGGCGGGGTCGTACGGGCGTATGGCTTCACCGTACGAGGCTCCCCCCTGTGGACGAAACCTGCCCTTTATTTTTTTGTATAGCCGACCCTTTTCTCTCGGCGTTCCTCGCGTCTGGCGGCAGAAATCACGAGTTTCGCGAAAACCTTTTTCTTAAACACCCTTTGCGGATCCTCGTCTGTTTTTTGGGTAATTAGTGAGATTAGCGGGAATATCCGTCTCGCCTTAAGTATACAGAGGCGTCTGGTTACGCTCCGGTACCAAATGTTGAGTGCGAGGGGGAAAAGGAAGCATCCGGTCCAATCCTGGGATGCTGCCCTACCATGGGGCCCCAAAAATCTTTCAGAACCCTGTTCACCCCTTTCACCATGCCATTTGCCTGCGGGTGATAGCACGAGTTACTATTTTTTTACCTAAAAATTTGACAACTTGTTTAAAAAATTTGGTCTGTGGATTCACTCCCATTGTCTTTTAATAAAGTTCGAGGGGGCCCAACAAGAAAAAAAAATTATCTTATAAAGCATCGGCTACCGAACTCCTTTTTGTTAAATAATGGCCCAAAAATAATGCCAAACATCCGTGCCCCGGGGCTGACGACACCATTTCTACAAGATAGCCAAAATTTCAAAGGAGTTCTTCAGGATAGAGGCGAGAGGTGCTTCCGGAAGCAAGACCCTTTCCTCCTCGGCATGCAACATGACTGCACAAACCCTCCAAACCCTCGGAAAACATTGCGGGAAAAATCCTTCCTAAGCCTGCATAAGTTCTAAAAATGCCTGGTGAGCAGCAGATCTATACTATAAACTTTTTTCCAGTATTTTCCCTCTTAAAGAGCGAGGATGACGGTTTTGTATCACCCCCCTTGGCAAGACCGATGGTGTACAGGGGCCGTCTCTTAACTCGAATTCAGGAGCGGGGAGCGAATCCTTCCCTGGGTGCCCTTTCTTCCCCGGAGATAGAAATTATTTCATTCCACAGGGGGATCACCTGCTGTCCGGCCACCTGCTTAAAATAAGCACGGCCTATAATATCTCCCTTCCTCCCAAAAAGGTTGGGAGGTGATGGATGCCCCGGGTTATATTTTACGTCATAATTGTAAGAGGAGAGTTCATGGCTCCATTAGTCCCCTTAAGATTTGGGTTGGTTTTTAAAAATACAAAACCAAGGGTCTTGATCATATAGATGGTAAAGGCCGACCTAGAGTACGCTTTGAAAGGTACAGATTCCACTACACGGCCCCTCTAAATCTTTACCGGATAATTGCGCTCCGAATTCTAAATTTCCCGGGGAAAATAAATTGAAAAACGCCGGGGGGACACCCTTCTCGTCCGTTGCTTTAACAGGACCAAGGCTACCCCTGAAGCCCCAGTAAACCCTCGAAGGGCCCTAAAAAAGAGGGGTTTGCGCAAAACGGGTGCGTGCCACCGCGTTTTAAGCGTCGAATGCCTTCTGTTGCCTTTCCCCCCATAGAATTTCTCTTTCTTCCGCAACATTATTTAGGGGGCCCCCAACGTAAAAATTTACACTGCTTCCTGAAAAACCGGGGGGCCCCCCAAAAACTGACGGACTTCCCTTCCCGCGCGGAGGTTGCACCCGAGATGGCTTCCCCCTTTCGGGGTCGGGAGATATCCCTGTGGGGTGACGAAAAACCCAAAAATTTTTAAAAGAATTTACTGCTATTTTGGGTTTTTGCGACAAAACCCGGGAATCCGGCTTGAGCCAAGAGGCCAAGAAACCTCATCAGTGAGACGGCTCCTCAAAAGATCTGAAAAGAGACAAATATCTAAGTATGTACAGCATGTTTTTCCCCGAACTGAGCTTAAAAATGCGTTAATTTCACGTTGGAAAGTGCTTTGGGGGGTTTTCTAAGCCGAAAGGCATACGATTAAATTCAAACGCCTAAAAACCCTCGCTGAAGCAGTTTTATATCTATCCCCTGCTCCACCTTATTGTTTCCCGAAGCCGACTTGCATCAATGCAGAGAACCATTGCGTACCTGATGTTTATCGATCTCTGGTCGACCGGGCATGGGGTACCGGTCTGCTGTAGTGACGCGATTTAATTTCTATAGTCGAGAAAAGTATACCCCCTCTTTCTTTTTTACCAAACCAAGGGGATAAAACCCAAGGAGATGGATGGGGGAAAAAACCCTTCCCTCAGCTCTCATCAATTCGTCCCAAACGTGGCACCGCACTCTCCGGCAGTCTCCACGGCGAGTGCGTATCGGTCAAGTTGCTGTAGGAAAAACGATTTTTAATTAAAGGGAAACCCTTTCCCAATGGTGCTGATTCTCAAATAAGATTTCATGGCGCTGTATTGCCATCAATGATCTCTTCTAAAAGAACCCAAAATATCAAGCTTAGCGCCCTTATGACCGACTCACCCCAAGGAGTTGAAATGTCAAGACGTCCCACTCACGGAGGAAAAACGTCAAAGTCGTCAAAAAAACAAATCGCCGGTTCCATGCTGGGGATCAAAAGAAATCGGTAAAATCATGGAACACGAATCAAAATCTAAAAACTTTGTATTTAAAACATCCCCCCAAAAATTTGAAACCAAAAATTAAACGATTTGAAAACCCGTAAAACATTGAAAAATGAAGTCCTATCGACACTCTTTCTAAAATTTTCCAAATCCCCAAAACATAAAAAAAACCCCCTTTTGGACTAAAAAACTTGTTTACTTTCTAGAGAACTATTGCGCTTTGTTGTAAGATAACGGGAATTTGCGGTCGTTTACGACCCAAAAAGGATACCTGGGCCCTTCCCAAACCCGTGTAAGGCTGCGAGGGATTAAATGGGTTTTTGCCCGTGATATGCTCCCTCCTACTTTTTTCAAAAACACCCCGCACGAAACTTTCCCTCTCTGGTGGGCAAACTAGAGTTTTTAAAACAAAACACTGGCGTGGTACCTTCAAAACACTGAACCGTTTAGGCATACGACGCTCGTGTAATAATTTAATGTTCAAGGATGCAGTGTCACTATAAGTCATTGGGCACGGCCCCGTTAAGCGGGGTAGCTTCTTTGTGGAAGTGAAAAAAGACCATCCCGGAAATTGAACCTTCTAATAATCCATCCTATTAAAATATCGCCTGAAACTTAAATTCTTCCAGACGAGTTTACCTCATGTTTACATTTTTCTTCCTCGCTCAGGAAAAAGGCAAACTTCGGACTCTACCGCGCGAAAAGATGGCCTAACACCCTTTTATGTGCGAGACGAAAGGGCTAACCCATTTAATATTTTTTGAGCTTTCATTTCTTTCTTCATTAAACCCGTGTCCTACGAAGCAAGTGCACATTACCCCCTTGACTTTCGAGATACAAGAGGTCTTTTACCTTTATCTGTCATTAATTGGGGAACCTTCAAACCTGACCGTCCAACCTTTTTTAGATTCCCTCGAATTTGCCGGGGCGGGAACTGGGAATGGGCGCGCCCGCGAGCGGGGGAAAAGCGGGAGTTTCGAGAAATTGACCTTCTCTTTACAGTTTTAACACCTAAAATGAAAATTGGGTGAATGGGCAATTCTGCTCCCCCTGCAATCTTTTCACTGTGGTTAGGGAATTATGAAAAAGGGAGACATAGATGGAGATTTCCGCACAGTGAGGTTTCATTTGGTTTTGCCTGCCCCTTTGGTACATTTAGCATTATCATGTGAATCTCCCGCATCGCTGCGAGCATCCACCAAATCTGAAGCGAAACTTCTTTTTAAAGCAGAGCTTCCCCCAACCCCGTGGCAAACTTGAAAAAACACCAAAAATTCGTCTGGGATTCCTACGACCTCGGGTATCTCTGACCCCTTGATAGACAAAGGCTCATGCTACAAAGAAATCAAAGGCGCTTGTCTGGAGCAATTTTATGCTCAAATTAAAAAAGTCTGTTGACGAGCAAGTTCCCCTGATTTTTATCCCAATCTTTTCCCTTTAATTCTACCCTGAACTTCCCTCAAAATCGCGATTCATAAAAATCGGGGGCCCCCGGCAAAAACTCCCGGCGGCTCTAATGTACCGTTTTTTCTGTTTGGGTGCGTCCCCTTTTTATATGTTTAGCCAGGATTTACCTCCATTACTTTTTTAGAGGTTGGAACAGGGGTTTTTGCCTTTAAAGTGGAACAGGCTCTTGAGATCCATACTCCACGGAAAAAGAATTAAAATTCCCCTTTTTCAGGGTTTTCGTTTCTATATTTGCTTTTACTATTTCTATTACGTTAATAATGTTATCATTACCCCCTGTTACGAGTGCCAAGCTTTTGTATGTACAAACACTCTTGCTGGCGTGAGCTGATATTGTTGTTGGGATCTCTGGCTCAATTTCCCCATCATGGGGGAGGGCTATATTTTCTCGCAAGCATTGCATGTCACGTGATCTTCTACAGATCGCGGTGAACTGCTGTTAATGTACCGGGATTACCCTGCCTTTTAAACACGCGGGGGCCCCACTACCTTTTTTTATGATACCTTTATAAAACTAGTTAACAAAAATCAAAGAAACTTAAAAAAAGGGGAATTCAAATGAAAACCACAACTGTTACGGTTATCGCTACTTTTTTATTTTACCCCTACTTTTTTAACCTATATTGCCTTTCTCTCCTGGCGCTTGCTTAACCTGCTGTTTCGCTCGTTACCCTACTGCGTTAGCATGACACTCTTACCGCATCAATTAAAAAGCTACTTTATTTTCCCACCGTGCCACCAAAAAGGGTTTTCTAAATTGAATACGTTTTATCCCGCAAGAATGTGAAAAGTAGCGTCACTGCCACCACCATTTAATTTTCGTATGGGAAAAGTTTATTTGTTTGTAGGAAGGGGAAAAATTTTAGAAGAGATGGGGAAAGGAGGATAGATTGTTTTGCGAGTGTATGTGTGTGTGTGTGTGTAGTGTCTGTTGGTTGGGAGTTAAAGGTCGGAAGCGTAATGAACCGAGGAGACCGTGCGTATACGCAAGGGAGTAGCGATTACCAAAAGCTGTTTTAGCCATGAACTATTTCAATCCTTTTTCCTTTTCATGGTATGCAGGGAAAAGGGGAGAATAAAAAAACATTTTTAAAAAAGTATGGCAGAACACTTTAAACAGTAAAAAACTTTCAATGCACTGAAACAAAAAAACGTAAACCATAAAACATAAGCGAATAAAACAGCAAACAAAAAACACTAAAAAAATAATAAGAAATCACCAATCACGGGCACTTCCGAATAAAAATTTGGTCAAATTGTCTCTCACAACCCATTACAAAATCAAATCCCCCAACCCCTTTGCTGTCTTTTGGGGGGGGGGGGGGATTCCGGGGGCCCGACAGTCTAAACCCTTCACGACCAAACCCGAATCCCCTTTTTGGGCCCGCTTTCTCGCTTCCCCCAAAGTCTTTCAGGCCGAAACCTGGGGGACCCGGTTTTTTCTGTGTTTTTTATCAGTAAAAAAGAAATTTAAAAATTAGCTAAAATTAAAAAAAAGATCCTTTGTATGATAAATAAATTTAAAATCAGCATTAAAGTAAATAATAAATAAAACACGACTTAGAAGAACCATTTGGGAAAAGGGGGCTTAAAACTTTAGTAACTCAATAAAAAAAAGTAATATAAAAATAAAGTTACTATAAAACTTTTTAATCAAAAGAAAACTTCTGCATATTGAAACTAAAATCCATAAGATCTAAATGTTTTAAAAAAAGGGGAAAAAATAAATAAAATTCTCTATATCAAATCTTGTGGTTTAGAGAGACTGGTGCCATCCAATACAAAATTTTATTTTTTTATTAAAAAGAAATACAAATAAAATAAATAAAAAAACAGCGGGCCGTGGGAAAACCCCTTTCGCGCATCCTCCTCACTGGGGAATAAAAACCCTTTCGCCTCGAGTTCAGGGGGGATGGGGACGGAATTTTGGGCCATACTGGAGGGGGTATAGGGCAGGTTCAGGAAAGTAAAACCGTGCTTCCCTTTTTTTTTAGTCTTGCAGGCAAAACCCCCTCGCCCCGCGGCGACTCCACCAAGATTTGCCCCCCCAAAATTCGCCCTTTTCCAGTTTCGTGGTTGTTTTTAGCCTGGGGAGAGTTGGAGGTGAGAGTGTTTTTTAAAAAGGGGTACCCCCTGGAGTGAGCGACTAATGGGCCAAATCGTTCACTACAGGGGGGGCCAAAGAGGAGGGGAAGGAGGGGGGGGGGAGGGGGGGGAAAGGGGGGGGTAGGAGGGGGGAGGAGGGGAGGGAAAGGATGAGGGGGTTCAAGAAGGGGAGGGGGAAGGGGGGGGGGGGAGGGAGGAAAGGGGGGAGGATGAGGGGGGGTCAGAGAGGGGGGGAGGAAAGGAAAAGGGGGGAGGGAGGGAGGAGAGGGATAGGGGGGGCAGAGGGGGGGGAAGGAAGGGGGGGGGGAGGGGGGGGGGGAAGGTAGTGAAAGACTTTGGGCCCTTATCGTCTCACTTCAGGAGGTATCCCTTTTGAAAATCTTCACCTCCAACTCTCCCCCAGGCTAAAACATTACCCCGCAACTGGAAAAAAGGGGGAACTTGGGGGGGGCAAACACTTCCTGGTGGAGTCGCCGCGTGGCTACGTTTTGCCCTGCAACGTAGCCAAGTAAAACGGAAGCCGCGGTTTTTTGCGTTGCTGAACCTGCATTTACCCCCTCCAGTATGGCAACCAAATCGCGATCGCGATCCTCCAGTAAAGCTCGAGGCGCAAGGTTTTATCCCCCAGTGAGGAGGATGCGCAAAAGGGTGTTCCCAGGGCC
>NW_023659325.1:0-5000 GCF_015228065.2 Penaeus monodon
CCCCCGGGCCCCCAAAAAAAAGGGTTGGGCCAAAACTGTTGCTTTCTTGCTTGCAAGGTTAATACCTTGATGCCGCCCCTTCAACCCCCTTCACTCTCCCTAGGCCCTAAAACCCCCCAGAGTCTTTCCGAAAAATACAAAAATTTTCCCAATTTTTACACTTTTTTACGGGCCACCTGTCCCCGCACAACCAACAGGGGCAACCCTTATCAGGGGGCAACAAGAACAGCTCCAAGAGGCACCCACCCCGGGCGTCCCGCCCAAAAACCCCAAGGGGGGGCAGGGCCCCAAAAAAAGGCCCCTTTTTCCTTTAACACAGATTTATCCTTTTTCTTAACAATACAGGGAAAAAACCGCGTACATGCACTTTACATTTAACGGGGAAAAAAATTGGAAAGGGGAAAGAGGTTTAAGGGCCCCCCCTTTTTTGTTTAAAAGAACCCTTTTTGACCCCTTCATTTAAAAAGGGCCCTTTTCATGAAAAAATTTTTTTCGAAAGGAAAGGGGTAAAAAAAGTCAATTTTAAAAACTAAAAAAAAAATTAAATTGAATAAATTTTTTTTTAAAAAAAAAAAGTTTTGAAAAAACCCCTTATTTACGGGAAAAGGGAAGGGTAAAAAAAGCAATAAAATTTAAGATAATGTTTTAAAAAATTTTTAAAGATTGTTGGAAAAAATTTTTTCGCTCTTGGGTAAAAACCCCTTTTTTTAAGATAATTCAATAATAGAAATTTAAAAAGATTTTTCTGCTCCCTTTTTTTAAAAAATTTATAATAAATTTTGTTAATTTTAAAAAATTTTTTTTTTTATTTTTTTTTTAATTTGAAAATTTCTTTATTCATTAATTTATGATAAACAAGAACATTTTTTTTTCAGGGGGTCTATGGAAGATCGTACAGAGATTTTTTAGATGGCCCCTCGAGAATTTTTGACCCAGAGCCAGGATCAGAAGACTCACCTGCAAATTTCAAAAGTGAAGCAACAAAAAAACGACCCTCAAAAGAATAAAAGAAAGCCCAACATAGATAAGTCAATGAAAAAAAAATTTGAGGCTTTTCATTTCGGGAAAAATTTTCCCAAGCAAGAATGCAATCTCTTAGAGCACAGACCTGCAGTGAGCATTAAAGAATTTATGAGTTTTTTGCCAGTTCAGAGTATAAAAAAAAAAAAAAAATTTTAAAAGTTCCCAAAAAAAGTTTTTTTCCAAATTTGTTAAGCTGTCAGGAAATTTAGTGCAAAGAAAATGATTAAAACTGGTCTTAGAATAGATTTAGTTAGAATAATTTGTTGTATTTTTTTTAGTTTCGTTATTTTGCAAAAATATATTTATTAAAAATAGCATATTTTCTTAGGAAATATTTTCCCTTGTATTTGTTACAATTTTTCCCTTTTGGGGTATTTATTTTAATATGCAATTTTGTTTTTATTTTTGAGTTAATAGAGGTCATGTGGTTGTGTTTAGGTTAAAAAATTTTTCTCAATACTTATTTATATTTTCTATCTATAATTTTTTTTATTTGAAGTATGGACCTATTTTTTTCCCCAAATTATTTACAATATTGTTTTCACCATCTGTGATAGTTTAAATTGTAAAATAAAGGAAAGTGAAATATTTTACTTGTTTTTTATAGAATTTTTTTTTATTCTTACCTTATATTTTTATGTATGATTCTGAAAATTTAGATCAAAATAAGGGTTTTTAAAGGTAGAAACAGTGAAAATATTTTAATAAGTTTATTTTTAATACAGGTTTTCCTACATTTGAAAAAACTTTAAAACAAAATAAAAAGGGAATAAAAATTTTCAATAATTAAATCTTCTAATTTTTTTAAACAATATTTAAAGATTTTTGCCTTACTACAAATATTAAGCAGAACATTGCAAAAAAAAAATTCAGAGGATTTTTGCCCCTTTACATTTTGAGATATACACAAATGCAAAATGAAGAAGTGCCTTCTCCCCTGCCATGGTCCCCTACCTTGGGTCAGAATACTTTTCAAGGTTCTCGTAAAATTTTTGCTCTTAGCTGACCTTTTGGGGACGGGATTGTAAGTTTTCAGGTATTGGCAGGTACTTTTTCCCCAATCCCCAGAACGAAATTTACCCCAATTTTAAATTTCTCTTTTTAACAAGCTGGCTGTACTGTTTTCCACTTTTTTTTCTTAGAAAATTTAAGGCTACGGGGGCATATTTGTATTCTTCACAGTTTTGGTCTGCAGCTATTGGGTTTCTCAAATTTTCTGAATTTTGATACCAAAATACCAAAGGCATTTTCGATACTTCCTCCCCTTGAGGCTGTTTTGAATATTCTCGTTTTCATCATATTTCTACCTGGGTGGGGGTTTTCATTAAATAGGTTTTAAGTGGAAAGGCATATTCCCACTATCAAAAAAGGAGATTATTGGTCACAAATGGCAGTGAGGTGGGGGTGGTATGCAAGTTTTTTACTTCAATGCCTTGTCGCAACGTCATTTATCCCATACTCCACTGTCAGAAATTTCCTTTGGCCCCGGGAATCTAATACAAAAAACGATACTGTGCAAAAAATAAGGCCGATTATCACACTGTTGTGCATTTTATTTCAAAATATTCAGACAGCATTAGATTGCTCTTAATGGGGGACTTTTTTGCCATCTAAAGCCCCGCTAACTTTGGGAAAATTCCCAGATTATAAAAAATCACTGGCAACAGTTTTTCCCTTTCCCTCTTCGGTGGTGGGAAATTTTGGGACAGCTTTGAGCACGTGTAGAAGCCTGCAGGGCCTCAGGAAATTTGGAGGATTCAAAATGTGGCGATTCGTATTTTAATCCCAAATGAACGTGAGTTTCCTGGAATAAAAAAAAAAACTTTTCTTTTCTTAGTATTAGCTTTATAAATTGATATAATTTAGTTGGATAAATTTGTACTACAGTGGTCGAGAAAAAAAAAATTGCAGTGTCCTATTCAGTTGAGATTTCACCCCCTAAAAATTTAGATAGCTCCCGTCTCAACTCACCTAAAACCAAAAATCAACTTAACCAGAAGTATTTTAAATTTTCATTTTTTTTTAAAATTTTGACATTTTGAAGTACTTTTTTAGCCCCAAAAGGGTATGCAAAAATTTCTGAAAATTTGTATGTAAGAATTTTAAATATACCATAGTGCCATTTTGTTAAGTCAACTATTCCCCAAAAACCCAAAGAGTATAGGGGTCTTGAAAATAATGTGTGGGACGCCTTGCTTAGGATTTACACATGGAAAGCACCACCCAACTTAACAATTTACACCCCAGTGACTGACCCAAAAAGGTCTAGCAAGATTTTGGGGGGCTGCCTAAAAAGAATTCCCGAACCCTTTTTGCACTCAGGAAAAAGATTTCTAATGAAACATGAATCCCCCCAAAAATCTTTAACCTAACTATGTTAAAAATTTTTGATATTAAAAATTTAAGATGAAGACGATAAAGAAGGAATCGATATGGCTGTACGGGTTTTCCCAATTTTTTAAAGCTATTCCCCAGCAAGACTCTTGCGGCCTTAAAAGATCATACAACCAAATCAACCTTTCCAACACCCCGCAAGGGGGTATGCCCCCCGGACCCCATCCCCTTTAAGTAATTTTTGTTCCCTTCAAAAAAGCGGTAGCTTTATTTAAATTAATAAACAATAAAAATATCACCTACATGTAAACTCGTGGGGGCAGCCCTGCTGTTTTAGGATATGGAATGAGTCAATCAAGGGGAGACCCGTGAATAAGCCCCTTTAAGCCATTCAAAGGCGCCGCTGTGACGTAAACCCCCTTTAAGCCATTCAAAAGCGACCCCGGTGTCCGGTTTAAACCACTTCTAAGATACAGTGGATTCATGTTTAGGCGGGCCAGGATTAGAGTTTGTTTATAAAGCATTCTTTGAAAAAATAGACACCCTAGACCAACCAAGCCTAGCAATTTAACCAAACCCATGTAAGAGATCAAAACAATTTCAATGTTATTTTAATGGGGCAATAATGATAGAAAAGACTGCCAGACACCCCAGTGGAAATATAAGTGCATTAAACCTATACTTCATGTCTACAATCCAAACCTAAGCAGAAGGGAGAGACAGACCAAAACATTTGGTTTGCGCATGCGCAGTCCCCGTAAAAAAACCCCATGGAACAATTCTTTTTGTGTTTGTTTTACACGTATAGGGCAGCCATTGCTAAAATTTAGTTTTTGACATAAAAATTGGGGGTCCAGGGCCAAACCATCGGTTGAGGCCCCTTCGAAAACAGGGACCGGGGGATAGCCCCCAATGGGGGGTTTTTTTTTAAGGGTTTATTTTGGGTTAAAACAATCGATTTCGAACTTAAAATTCATTCGAAATGAGAAAAAAAAAACAAGGAAAACAAGGTTTTCGGTCTGTCTTTTGCCAACTAACCCGAGATGCTATCAGAAAGAAGGTTTCATTCCCTAACCCTTTTTTTAAACCAATCTTGCAAAACATAATTAAAATACAGAAATAAGGGGCTTTTTACGAGCGTCCTTCTCACAAAATGCAAACCACATTTCTCCTTACCTGTATAAATATCGAAGGGTGATATAATCTCTGCTGGTGGTATGGGATCTTCAATTTAGTATTTGTTTTTTATGAGGGTGGGCACAAGATTTAACAGCTCAAAAAAAAATTCGTTGAATCCTGTGGAACATCCCTCTCCCGTATCCTCATTCGGTTTCCCTTTATTAATTTGAATAAAAATTTTTCTGCTTATTTGCCATCCACGTTTGCCCACAATTTTCTTCGTTTTTTACTTTTTCTTGGTGACAGTGTCTCGGCAGCAGGCTTGCAAAGTCAAAATACACGATGGTAGTCGAGTAGGGCTTTTTCAAAGGAGTCCCCCATGAGGAGTTTTTTGTTTTTGCCGGGACGATGTTTAGTACAATTGACCACTTGACGAAAAATGCTGGGGCAGCCCCAGGGAAATTGTTTAGGCATACCTCGGGGCCCCGAGCTTTGCAAGAGTAGTGTGACCGTAGCTTTATCTG
>NW_023659325.1:7500-15000 GCF_015228065.2 Penaeus monodon
TGGTACGAATTCAGAGAGAGAATCAGTTAATACGTACTCTGGTTGCTCCACTGTCTTTGGTCCATACGACTCTGGGTGCTCCACTTCTGTTGGCCATACGACTCTGTGCTCAGAAACGCTTTGGCCATAGCGACGCTGGGTGCTCCTACGCTTTGGCCCTACCGACTCTGGTGCTGCCCCGCTTTGGCCATACGATTCTGTGTGCTCCACGCTTTGGCATACGAACTCTGGGTGCTCCACGCTTTGGGCCATACGACTCTGGTGCTTCCACGCTTTGGCCATACGACTCCTGAACGCCCACAATTATCAGCAAAAGACCGAGTACAACTAATTCAAATTACCTTTCACGCATATATTTAATTGTTGTTACATATTCCTGAATATACATATGTGTGTTACATAAAGTTTAATATTCCATCGAGTGGCTAATCCGGAGATCAAGTCAAAGACTCAAGGGATTACTCAACCTTGTAACAACCCCTGACAAACGTGGCGCAGTGAGTAGGATTGATCCACATTTTAGCCAAAAACTCGAGGTTAGATTCTCGATGCTATCATTTTTTTTGTGTATCCCCAGTTTAGTAACGAGAAGGGGCGGAGAAAGTGACCGAGCTGTGCTGGCAGAGAGAGGCAACTAAATGGATGATGTGAGACTGTTTTATGTCTAAAGTCTGGTGTTTTTTGTATGTGTGATGAATGTGTGTAGTGGTATTTTCCTGCATTCGTGTCATAACTTGTGAGGTGCGAGTTTCGAATCACACGTGCCATCCACCTCGTATAAGCGACGCGTTTTCGTCAATTTATTCCAGGTTTCAATTACTTCGTGTGCTCTAATTACATGGTGTGGGTTTAGTCATAGAATTTTCGCTATAATGCACGACTGTGTGCCCGGTGACTGAACCTTCCGTTACGTCACCTTGTCTTAATTGTAAGGCGTCTTATTTTGCCATTACCATTAACGACTTTGAGTAATCAGTGCAATCAGTAGAGACTGAAGCACTAATTGTTTTAATTAATTAATTATTAAACTTTATATCGTTTAATAAGTGTTCCCCTGGCATATGTTTGTTTTATAAAAAAAAAAATTTGCTTTGTGTGTTAAAATAAGAATCAGGATGTCCCACTTTCACGATATCGTAGATATTGTGAAGACCGGCCAAGATGCGGGAAATTTCCGCCAGCAGATATCAATACTTTAGTTGCTCGTGAAGAGAGAGATATAAGGAGAATGAAGGCAAAAGTACCGAGAGAAAGAGAATTTACAAAATTAGATGATTGACGCCAGAAGGAAGCGGAGAAAAGACGCCAGGCGATCTCCACATGAGCTAGAATTGGCTAAATAGATGCATCGTAACCAAGGCTCGAGGTAAGCGGGTCAGTCTCCTTAGCCAGATTTGAATTTGCAAACATTTTTTTGAGACAAAGATGATATTCATGAATTACTCTTGTACGTTTTGAGAGAGATGCGGAATTACAGAATTGGGAGGTAGACGTTATCATGTTTTACCTTGGCGCCCATTTGACGAGGGAAAGCCTTAAAGCGTATATTAATTTGCCTAGTAAGATCTATACTAACTACGAATTGGTTAAGGATGCTTTACTGAAAACTTATTGCTTGGTCTGAGTCTTTCGTAGAGATTCCGGTAAAGCAAGTAAACGACACAGAGTCGTATGTTCATTAATCACGACAAATGAACATTGAAACCCTAAGAAATTGGATAGTCTTAGTGAGGTAAAAGAGATTTCGATGACCTTTGGCGACTTTCTTGATATATAGACCAATTGCTAGGCAATTGCTCTTTAGTAAGATATCGGTGTTTTTCTTAAAGAAAGATTATTTGACAACATTTCTTGATATGGGCTCAAGCGCGATAGATTCAGAGCTGAGCATCACATACTAGAGTCGAGGAAGACTTTCTCTGTGAGAGAACGAACGAGCGAAGGCGCGACGCAAAATCCGAGTAAGGGTGTCACAACTGCAGAGCAACGGGCCACATTCGACCTACTGTCCTGAAGTTAAAACGATCGCGGTCGTGTCATCAAGGTTAACTTTGTTTTTGATAGGATCTTACTCTCTACAAGAACGTAATCACCGACGATTGCACTCTTTTAATAACCCGTTAATGTCTCTCTTTGATTCGGATGTTAACTTTATAGTTACAGAATTCGCTGACTTCCCCCGCATTTAAAGCTAAGAAGGCAATTACACTTATGATTACTCTGGTGTCGCAGACTTTTCCGAAATACGGTGCTTCATAGAGTTAGAATTTTGGACTTGATTGGTTGAATTCTGTCAGCGGCTCCCATCAACTTCACCGACGTATTAACATCGGATGGTACCAGCGGGTCAAGATACCGCAGTAGATTTAACTCTTACACTAATAACGGCAATACCTCAACCATTAACCATGAACCTTTGCAGTGCTGATGACCAAGTAATGAGAGTCCATAATCGGGAGGTAAAATAGCTGACCTTGCTAGAGACCTCATGCCTTAAATGTACCAGAATGATAATTCAGATATCACAAAACGGGAACTGATGGACGAACATGGCACATGCGTAACTCTAAAGATATAAGTCAACAGTAAGAGAGTGAGGGAATACAGTAAGTGTCAACTTAGAAACGGTTATAATATGAGAAGGACAATGATCTCATTTATAGAATTTGCATTAAGTAGAAATGAAATGAGATTTTGGTATGAAAACATTAGTTTCCCTCATAAGTCGAGAGCATGCCGTTTTTCAACCGCCCATGATTCCCCTGTTTGCCGACACTTTTCACAATCGTAAACATCTGAGAAGATATTTTTATAAATCTTCTTGGCCAGGCGCGGGTGCCGATTGAGCGATTTTGTCGCTTTCATGTTCACTATGCCAGAGTCTTCCCCTAAAGGAAAAGTAAAGAAAGTACCATTATGTGTCATGCCCGTGATAAATGAACGTTCCTGATCGCGTTGCCATAGATCTTCGTAGGCCGTTAATCACCTTCAGAAAGAGGTCACCGGTATATCTTGACCTAATAGGACTTCGCTACTCGTTTCCCTGAGCTGTTCCTCTACGCATATAGATACATTAACCGTTGCAGACAATCTCATTGACATATTTTCACGTGTCGGTATCCTAAAGACATATTGTCAGACCGAGCACCAGTTTTAAATCTGACTCTCATAATGAGATACATAGACTTTTATGTTGTTAAGGCCTCTCTATACGAGCCTGATATCACGCATGTTGCAATGGTACTGTATACAGATTCACTGCCGTTTTGAAATCGATGTTAAAGAACATGTATAGAGCAACCACAAAACTGGACCGATCATCCCTACAGTGCTATTTGCCCTACCGCGCGAAGATTCCAAATGACACGTTGAATTTTCTCCTTCGAACTGTTTGTATGGCCGTAGGGTTCGGGACGCGCTTACAATCCTGTATGAATTGTGTACCAACGATAATCTGGATAGCAAATGTAAAAAACGCTTATCAGTATGTGTTAGATCTCAGAGCTAAATTAGAGGACTCTGCTCAGTTAGCATCATCTCATGCTAACCTCAATAGTAAGCTATATAAGACTTTATTTTCGATCGCGCGCAGGCGCTAAAGCACTCTCTCTTCGCCGTTGGCGACTGAAGTGCTCGTTCTGCTTCCCCTACGACACATAAAGAGCTCACTATGCCGTGGAAAGCCATACCCCGTGATTAAACGTCCACGATAACGGCGTAATTACTTGATTAAAGTAAAGGGTAAAACGAAACTTTACCATATTAACATGATGAAAAGTTTCATAAAAAGGCAAAAAATAAAATGCTCAAAGTTTGCCAATATTTGTAATAGACGATGATCCTGCTGTATGACACGTGCGATTTTATCTGTAATGAGTAATTTCGGTAACTAATTTCAATACAGGTCTCCAGATCTAAAATCTGATCAAGTTAAAAGAATTAACGAAATCTACTTGATAAATATCAAGATTGTATTGCTCAAGAGACAGCCGGTGGTATTAACTAGCTCAGTAAGCGCTTCGAATCGTAAAGGTTGACTACCACTAACCCGTTACACTCGCAAACTTACACGCTTCCCCACCATTTGATTAACCAATTAAGGTCGATGCGGAAGTACAAAGCACTGCAGAACTTGAGTGCTCGTAAGCATCCGATTCGGGGGGGGGGGGACACGTAACATGTTCGCCCGTTGTTCTCGTTAAAAGTCAAAGTAACACTTGCAGTTCGTGTTGATTTTCGAGCTCTAAAAGCGAATGTTATGTCATTTTGATGCTGAGGCCTATGCTTCTATGACGAAGCACTGTGTCAATTTTACGTCGTAAATTCTTCACAGAACTCGATTGTGTCGAGCTATTGGCAAATTCCCTTAAGTTGAACGATGTAATCCATATACTTGCTTTTGGCACCAAGTATGTTTTTAATGCAATTACGAGGTTGCCATTTCGATTGAAAACCGCATGTTGCGAACGTTCGTACGATTTAATGAGTAAGAAGTATTAAGGGTCTAAATAACACAGATTGTTATTTTGATACATTGGTTTCATATATTCCTAATTGGGGAAGACTCACTAGCCGAACCTTGATAACTTGCTAACAGGCTCCGTTTACACGGATTAAAACTGCAGCCTGATAAATGGTTCTTTGGCTATACTAGATTAAGTATCTAGGGTTTCACATTGGGTGATAATTGTTTCAGACCTAATGGATCTAAAATATAAGCTATATGTTAAGGCCCTCTTCCTAAAACGAAAAAACAATTAAGATCTTTCGTGGGTACAGTCTCTTCTATACAGTTATAATTTATTCCTAATTTTGCAGATATATGTTCCGCCATTAATGTCTTACTGAGAGAAATACAGTAGCAAATGTGCTAATATGGAGTGATGACATTTGCAAGTGTTAATTTTATTGAAGGAGAAACTAATTATGCCCCAATTCTTACGTTTGCCCAGATCATAACAAGCCATTTTTCTTACAAGAACGGATGCTTCTCGATACGGGTTTGGTGACAATCTTCTGCGGAAACAAATGGCGAATTAATGCCCATTTCCTATGCCGCCGCACGCTATTACAGACGCGAGGATGCTTTACCAGTTATATGACGCGAATGCCTCGCTATAGTTTTGGGGACTAGTAAATATAAGTGTTATTTATAGGTACAGAATTTCTAGCTACAAACAGATCCAGCAGCCGATTACATATTTACGGAATATGAAGAATAGTAATGGCGGACTTTGCGCTGGCTCGTCTCCGCCTTGCAGGCATATTCCTTCATAATCAATTATCAAATGTGTTTACAAACTGTAGTGAGCTGATCCTCTTAGTCGATGTCCATATTATCGATTAATGGAAACACAACTTAGTTACAATCTTACAATTTTAAGTAATAATGGGGGGCCATTAGGGGATATTAGTGTAACAAGTGATGGTTTCCCATTAATTGACGTTTCCGACTGCGGTCGATTATTTGGTTTGTTTGTTTACTGTGTGTATGAGCGTTTAGTTCCCGCCGCAAGCAAGTCGGTGACCTATGCGTCATGCATGGACGGTCACTTAGCTCCGTCTTCTCGAATGATCACAAGTGGTTTGCCGACTTGTACTTGTCTTTTAATTTATTGCATGATAAAATATTGTTTCTGTTTTAATATTTAAATAACAAGATATATTCACCCATTACCAGTACTTTTCACCTCTTTTCACATTTATGGTCGAATCAGAGAGAGAATCAGTTAATACGACTGCTGGTGCTCCACTTCTTATTGGCCATACGACTCTGGGTGTTCCCGCTTTGCCATACTCTCTGGGTGTCTCCACCTTTGGCCAGACGACTCTGGGTGCTCCACGCTTTGGCCAGACTACTCCTGGGTTGCTCCACGCTTTGGCCCGATACGACTCTGGGTGGCTCCCACGCTTTGGCCTACGACTCTGGGTGCTCCACGCTTTGGCCAGACGACTCTGGGTGCTCCACAACGCTTTGCCATGACATCTGGTGCTCCACGCTTTCGCCATACGACTCCTGGGTTCTTCCACGCTTTGAGGCCATACGACTCTGGGTGCTCCACGCTTTGACCATTACGACTCTAGGGGGCTCCAGCTCCAACGCCCTTTGGCCATACACTCTGGTGCTCCACGCTTTAGGGCCATACGACTGCTGGGTGCTCCAGGCTTCTGGCCATACGACCTGGGTGCTCCAACGCTTTGTTGGCCCTACGACTCTGGGTCTCTCACGCTTTGCCATAACGACTCTGGGTGCTCACACGCTTTGGCCATAGCGTACTCTGGGGTGCTCCACCGCTTTGGGCATACGACCATCTCTGGGTGCTCCAACTCCACGCTTTGTCCATACGACTCTGGGTGCTGCCACGCTTGGCCATACACTCTGGTGCTCCAGCGCTTTGGCCATATGACTCTGGGTGCTGCCACGATTTGGCCATACGACTCCTTGACGCCCTAAATTATCATCAAAGACCGAGTACAATAACTAATTCAATTACCTTCAACCATATATTTAATTGTTGTAGTATATATTCCTGAATATTACATAGTGTGGGTTACCATAGTTTAATTGTTCCTCGAGTGGCTAATCCGGAGATCATCAAAGAATCAAAAGGGGATTACTCAAACCTTGTAACAAACCCCTGACACTACACACACACCATATATATATATTAATGCATCTATAATATAGATATATATATATATATATATATATCTAATATATATATATACTATATGATATTTTATACATTTTAATACATACATATATAGTATAAATGTATAATATAGAATATATATGTATATATATGTATAAATATATATTATATATTTATATATATATAATATATATATATATACAAATATATATTTAATATTTACATAGTAAGATAGATAATGATATAGATATATACACACAGATATATAACATCTATAGACTACCTATATATATAGGACACACATATATACATAGATATTAGTATATATATTATATATATCTCTATATATATATATATATATATAATATATATATTATGTCTATCATATGTATATATATGTATATTTATATTAGTATATATATATTTATAGATATTATATATAACTCATCTATATATATACTATATACAGTTTAATATAGATATAATATATACCACAGATTATAAGCATATATAACCTACATATATATATAGACTACAATATCTTTATATATATTAATATATATATATATATTTATATATATATATTGTATATATGTGTATTGTATTAATGCTATTGTATATATGGATATTCTGTGTGTATCTATCTAGATCTATTTCATCTAACTTGTAATATATATATATATATATATATATATATAATATATATTATTATATATATAAATATAAATATATATATATTAATGTATAGTATGTATGTAATAATGTATATCTGTTATATCTATGTATATATATATTATATATATAGGATATATCTATATATAGAATATATATATTATATGTGTATATA
>NW_023659326.1:0-20000 GCF_015228065.2 Penaeus monodon
CATCTATCGCACAAAACAGTATAACTTACTTCAACTCCCTGCAATAAAGATAGCGCTTCGTTATCTCCCATTCTCTTTTGCCAAAGTAGGGATCACAAAGTCTTGGATAAATCCTTTATTTAGGGTTTGTAGAGTAATATCTTCTTGGCTTAAAACGCCCTGGGTACTTTTATCGGTCTAAAAAACGGATCCCCATTCGTTCCAAGGGACCCAAATATATAAGCAATTTTAATCAATTTCGCATAGAAATTTTAGGTTTTAAAAACATATATACTTTTGTATGTTAAGGTGTATACTTTACACCACAAACACACCACACACACACACAACCAAAAACACTACATCTACATACATACAAATATTAAAAAATACAATATATTATATAGATGTAAAAGGCTATGCCCTTTACAAGGGCTTTCCAGGGGGCATGATATTTATTAACGCGTGAGCCCTTTTAATAAAGTTGACACACAGTAGGGGGAACCCGGGGTCTAAAGGTAAAGGGGGAAAATGCTGGGTCCGGTGGTCACCTGCCCGGGGGGGGAGGGCTGGCCGACATTACCACCTGGACGCAGCGACGAACTCTCTGAGCCCTGGGGGCATCCTCGGTAAAAGTGTGACCGTTCCAGCTGCCGGATGTGATAAAAGCAGCGGGGGGAAGATGGGCGGAGCGATTTGGGCCCTGGCCCCGCTGCTAATTCAAAATTTATATAATATATATATTTTATTATGTAGTTGTGTGTGTGTGGTGTGCGTGCACATGTATAAAATATTTATTAACACAACACCCACATAATTTATATATATATATAATATATATATATATAAAATATATTTTATATTTTTAATATAATTATTGTTGTGTGGTTTTGGTGTATTTTTTACACATACACACACAGAGGTGTGTGGTGTGTGTGCTTCATTCTCTCCTCGGTGGGATTTAGTGCAAATATCATCGGTACAACAAATATGGAGTTATTGCCCTCAAGGGTTAGGCCTAGTTATTTTGCATTAGGATATTAAAATAGCATGGACTAAGTACGCCTCTCTGAGGGGTGTCCGATCTTCAATATTGACTTTTGATAAAAGGGTCTTTGCCAAAAGTGTCCTAGGTGGGTTTAGCCGTTTCCCACAGCCCTTTTTTTCAGGGTTTCTGATGAACTCTGCATCATTGACAATCCCCAAGGTATTTTTACTGATGACAGAGAAACAGCTCGTGCATCTCTATAACCTTTGGGCAGAGGGGTTGTCTTTGGGTTAAGAGCCTTGTTTTTTCAGTCGGTTATAAGCCCACTCAATAGCCCTTGCGGAGTAAAAATTTTAAATCTCTTGGGTTTCTTTCCTTGGATGAGGGTTTAATGCAAATATCATCGCATAGCAAATAAAGGAGTCATTGCCTCAAGGGTAATCGTCTAAAAATCTATGCATTAAGATATTAAATAGCACGGGGCTAAGTATGCCTCCCTGAGGTGAAATGCCGGGTTCAAGGTACGTTTTTTATGAGTACTCTCAATGCCCCTGAAGAGAACCTGAGCCGATCGATTTCGTAGATACATTTGAATCCATGTTAACAGTTTTTTCCCTGAATACCAAACTCGCTAGTTGATAAAGGATAATTTCTCTGTTTGCAATATCAGAGGCAGATTAAAAATCAAGAAATACAGATTGCATGCCTGGGTTTGAATTTGGGTTAAGTATTTCTGGAAAACAGTGCTGACTGCTACATTCTGGGAGAAATCCATACAGTCTTTTGCACAGACGGGAGGTCAAGAAAGGGGCCTGTATAAGTCAATATTGTTTTTAGGTATAGGAATGATTAAGCTTTTAGCCCAGGAGCTTGGGATGAGTCCTTGCAATAGGCTGAGTCTATGCAGGTTTAAGTGGGTTCCCCGGTACCTAAGCAATGAAGCGGAGGATGCCCGTAAATTAATGCCATCTTCGCCAGGGCGGATGCCCTTCCCATTCCAAGGGTATTATTCAATCCCACTCGGTTATTTCGGCAAAGTCGAAGGGGTCAATAGCAGCACAGGCTACTACCATATTAAAATTTCCATCTATTTTCGACTTGTTGAGTTTATCTTTTATCCCTTGTGGAAGTGAGTTTTAACTGAGAAACTCCCGGCCCACTGCTCCCCGCAGTATATTAGCCTATTCTTGTGGCTGTGAAGCTGCGGTGTTGTGAGAACTTTACCTGTCAGCCCATTAATTTTTTTCTCCATATGTTAGCTACAGAAGTTTGTCTATTGATACAATGCAAGAATTGTTCCTAGTGTTTACCTATGAATCTGAGTTTTTAAATTTTCTGAACCCCTTGTTGGCTTTATGAAACTGCAGAAGATTATCTGACATCATAGTTATCTTTATAACAGTTAGCAAGTTCCTGAACCCGTTTATGTTCCTTGGCCAAAATTTGGGGGGTCATTGATCCCCTCGGTGCATGATAGGCCTGGGACATCTTTTTCTTCGAGAGTTTTTCGTGAACAAAACACACGTGTTTATAGCATCAGGGGACAACTTTAATTAGATACTGAAGAAATTTTCAACGGTTTTTTATTTCATGGGTTGATACCAGTCATAGACCCGGTGGGATAATTATCCTGATCCTGGGTGATTTAGGGCTCAATCGCTGTCTACCATAGTCTGTTCGTATTGCAAAGTGGCCCACAAACTAACTCTCATACCAGTGAAGTACAGACATTACCATGAAATAAATTTTAGCCAAATAGGGTAATCAAACCCTGACACCTCCTAAATGAGTCGCTGCTACTGTGTCATATGGTCAGTGATCTACTATTGATGAATGCTTGAATTCTTCCCCATTACTATTACACTGGTTGTCTCCAATGCCTTTCATTAAAGTCGCCCATGCATAACGTGCCTTGGTTGTGAAAATTGGGGGGAGAAATTTAGAGTATCTAGCATATACATTATACAGTGAAAAATACCCGAGGATGAAATTGAACATCAGTGTTTTCTTTCACATATATCAACAACCCAGTCATGGCTGTACTAGTATCTCGACAATGACAGTCACATTTAAATTTTTTTTCCCCTGTTCTGTCTCAGCGCCGTTTTTTTCATTAATTAGTTATTTTTTTTTTTTCAAGCTTTCATTTCCCTTTAAAAGTTTAGGCACATTTGCATCGCCTTGGTCAGCTGGCGTGACGTCATTTCTGCCTCAAAGGTTGTCCGGGGATTCCCCCGACAGGCCTGCGGTCATCCCTGCCTGCCACCCTCTGTGAAGATCAGCATCATCTTGTTCACCTTCTCCTTCAGTTGCGTTACCTTGTCGCGTAGCTCGGTGGCCTCTAAACCCCACTCGCCAATAGCCGCGGGAAACCCTCTGTAGGTTGTGACGTCACACAGGGCACGGTCGGGGCTGCGGGTAGGGTTGGAAGGGCCGCGCTGGTCACTCGCGTCGGTGCTGGGACCACAGTGGAATTGGAAGGGGGGGGGCCCCAGGCCCAGGGAGGGCCGTGCACTCCCACTGCCAGGCTGTCACACCTGTCCTTCCCACACCTAAAGCATGATGGGAAAGGCTGGTACATCTGTAGTACTCTCTCGTCCTGCATCACTGCGAGGACACTCCCTAGCAGTATGTTATTCACCACATGCTGCACAGCGGGGTCTTACCTTGTTTTATTTTTTTCATATTTTTTTTTGTTTCTTTTGGTTTGTCACATAGTTTGAAGGTATAACTCCAAGAAAATCCTCTAATAATGCCGTCAATATAGTTCTACGTAAGGTGCCCTCCTCGCACAAGGTCGAGGGTTTGTTGCCCAAGGTCCTGTACCATTTCATTTTCTAACCATTTGTTAGTGCCTTCATGGAAGGCGAGGGGGACATAATTCTTCTTTGGTGCCAGTGGGGTCTTACCTGCACTGCAGGGCTTTCTTTTTTTCTTTGGGTTTTCGACTTCGCTAATGTGAAGCAGTCACTTCCTCCGTCAGCGTCGCCCACCTGGACGTCGGGATCACCTTCAGCACATGTCCGTTGCATGACAATGGATTCAGTGGGTCTATCCACTGAACTTTCAGACTGAAGCTCCCTTTTCAGCCCCGGGAGGGGTGGACAGTTATCCACCGAATCCTCAGTGCTTACATTGCGGTTTCACCCCGGCTCGCTCGCCTTGTTACAGGTGAAACATAGCGCTTGAGACAACGGGGCATTCAGCTCCAACGGTTACTATAACAGTACTTGGCATTCGGTAGAGGAATTATTATAAATTCCCTTACAAGCATGACTGTGACACATCACATCACATGACAATGACTTGAGAGTTTAAGAGCACCGAAAATTTATAAACTCCTTATACGTGTATATGATACCAGAAAATTCGTGTATAATTACGAGGGCACCGGTGCACGGGTATCACACCTTTTCCGTATGAGGTCATGGTGTGGTGTGTGTGTGTGTGTGTTGTGTGTGTGTGTGTGTGTGTGTGTGTGTGTGTGTATGTGTGTGGTGTGTGTGTGTGTGCGCGCGCGCGTGCGTGCGTGCTGCGCCTGTGGTGTGTGTGTGTGTGTGTGTGTGTGTGTGTGTGTGTGTGGTGTGTGTTTTGTGTGTGTGTTTTGTTGGTTGGGTGTGTGGGTGTTGGGTCAAGGTGTATTTGTACTAATATTTTATTTAAAGGTGACTTAATGGTTAATTGTCCTGTTAATTATTGTTATTACGAATAATTCTGACTATCTGTTACAAAAATGAGTTTTAGTTCTTTTTTCTTTAAAGTTAAAACACAGATAGTAAGGATGTAACCAGAGATAATTGAGTAAATTATACATTGAAAATATCATGTGTATTGAATTTAAATGGCTTTTGTGATTCATGAAAGGCTTGTTTATCACAGAATCTGGGAAAACATTGTACTTAGGCCAAAAAGCTCTTTAACATTATGACAAATCATTATTTAGTATTTAGATTTTCCTAAAAGGGAAATTTTTACTTCCTGTCGAGTTTTACAACCGGCCCGGCAGGCTGTTTTTGGTTGGCGGTAGGGATAGACATGTTTTGTGTAAAGCTCAGGGTATTTAGTCGGTTATTGGCTCATTTTATGAGGTTTTTGGGTGTTGGTTTATGCTCAAGGTCCCTCCTTTGCATCAATGTTTTATATTGTGTATTCTTATCCATGTGTCAAGGTAAATTTTGGTTATCAATATATATGAGACCTCCTAACATAAAGAACGCCATTCGAGATAAAATTTAAAAAAGGGAGCAAAAAATGAAAATGTGTGATATTGTTATTTGAAAGGGTTTTATTCTTATATAACTTCAGTTATCAAAGAGCACACACACACAAAACACACACACCCCAACACACACACAAAATATATATATAAATATATATATATATATATATATATATACATAAAATGTAATATATTTTATATATATGCAAACCTCTCACAGACGCTGGGCCAATGATCGCTTATTCCCACTGACACCAACATGCGCTGGCACCCAACACAGAGTTATCTTTTTACCTGTTGACATCAGTGCTAGCCATTCCTGAACCTCCCTCACCACTGGATGTGATGAGTTTAAGTCTTTATTGCTTGTAAGGCACTGGGAAGTACAATTTTAACAATAAATGGTTATAGATCTCTAGTCATCAAACTGCGAAAAGGATGGCATGTAACTCTGTAGTGAAGTCGGGGTTTTAGAGAAAGACTGCCAGATCAGTCTTCCTTCTGCTCCTGCTGCAACCCCACACCATTTTCAATTTCGCCCATCTGTATATATAGCATATGATCCTTTGTATTAGAAAATGTGCTGAAGAAATCTCTCTCTGATCTGCTTCAGATTCTCCCCTTTCCCAATTATCCAATCCAGCTCGACTTGATTTTCCAAGGGGGGGAATTCCAACAGCCAAACCTTATGGATTAAATTAAGCTCTTCCAAAAATTTTCCTCTTCCCCCACCATAGATCGGCTATCCTAAAGGGGGTTAAAAACCAATCGGGATGAGGAGACCCCGGGAATCCTTTGTATATATGTATAAATCGGTTTTCATGTAGTCCCGGTGTATAAAAGGGGTGGTTCTCCACTCTCAGCAATACGGACTCCCAGGTAAAAATCTGAAACCCCCGTACAGATTCTGAGGCTTCATTTGAACCGAGTAACATCCGGGAAAACGGGGGAATTGCAGATGAAAATTTTTCCCATCCATATCAAGTTTTCTACAAAAAACCCGGAAAAAAGCCGTAGAAGCTTGTGCGGTCTGCACCCCAAGATAAATGTGAAAAAACCCAAAAAATACTAAGTGCTTTTGACCTTTTCCTTTTAAAAACTTTTGATGTGAGGCACCCGTGAGTTTTGGGTAAAAATTGCCCGTACTTCACCTCTTGGCAAATTGCGGGGGTTTGCCCCAAAATGGGGGAAAGGAGGGAAAACTTTCCTCGTTTGTAAATGTATAGCGATGGTCGGGAGAAAATTTAACCTAGGATGTTGCCACTGTCAACCTGATTTATTGCAGTCTGCATGTGTCCTTTCACTCCTGTAAGCTTCTCCTTTGCATACAGTGAAAAGTCACCACATATAGATACATAGACAGCACTTGGAAAAAAACCCTTTACGATTCATTTATAAAAATGGCAAACCCCAGGTCCCAAAACACTCCCTTGGGGGGCCCCCTTCCCACTATCTTCCAAGTTAGAAAAACTGTTTCCTACCCGAACTCTAAACTTCCTGTCAGAAAAGAAGCTTTGTATAAAGGTAGATAAGCTCCTCTTAACCCAAATTCCCATCAGCTTCAGGATTATGCCATGTTTCCCAAAGTAGTATCTAGGTTTTTTCAAGGTAAAAGAAAACTGCACTTGACATCGCTGTGCAAAGGGAAATTTGTTAGCATTTTTACTTTCCCACAAGTGCATCTGGGGGTTGATCTCAATTTTCTAAAGCCATATTGAAAGGGGTAAACACTTTTTTCTTTTTCTAGCAGCCTGTCCCTGAAGTTTCCCAAATTTTCCCTCCATCAGCTTGCAGAAAACTGGTGGGGAAATTGGTCTGTTTTTTCCCTGGTGTGGAAGCACCTTTCCAGGTTTGGAACGGAATGATTATACTTTCTCTTGTAAAAAAGGACTGTCCCTCCCTAAGATCCTATTGAATGGGCAACATGACTTCTGGGAGCTCTCTGTAAGTGAGATACCCTTTGGTATGGTTCGTCATTTCCCGGGGGCAGTCTTATGGCAGACTGCATGCAGCTTTTTTTTGTTGACCTTGTTGGCATTCATCAACCACCATGGACTGGGGGTCGCGGTAATGCCCGCTATTTTTTTTTCCAAGGGACGCTTCTACGGGAAAAGGAAAATTCGTGATGTGAAGTATTAAAAACCATCTTGAATACACTGGAAATCTTAAAAGAACCTTTTTTACTGCAGTTGATCAAAAAAGTTTCCTCCCGCATTTTCAAGTGCCACTCTGCACCCCTTCTGGTACCATTCACCTCCTTTAAATTACTGGAAAGGGTTTTAAACCTGAAAGTTTTTCCAAAACCTCCAAGTGAAATTAAACTGTGAATCGGTGAACCCAGTTGACTAAATATTGGAGAATGTCCCAGTTTAAATTTGGAAATGGGGGGAGTGTCACTATTCATAAAACTGCATCTACTCTTAAACAAGGACTCCAAGGGCCCTTCCTCGAGGGTTGCAAAAAGTTCCCCCAGAGGTGATGCGCCATTGAAATCTCCCAAAGTAGAAATTGATGTGCAAGGGGGGGATGTAATTTTCCCAAATCTTAATTTTCAGATTTGTGGAGGAAGGTAAAATGGTGAAACAGTGTAAGGTCTTTCCCAGCCTATTCCCCAAGCCTTCCCGCAGTTTTATCTGCAGGGGGATACCTGGAAGAAATATCTTGACGCCCCATTCTCTACTCCTCCATGAGGTCCTTGTCAAAGGTCTCCTTTAAGGGTTTTGAACTTGGAATCCTCTCGGGGAAAATGGTACAATTTTCCCTGGTCATAATCTCTTGTGGCTCACAAACTGGTTTAATGATACTATCGATGTTCAGTTCTTCCCATTTTGCATAAATTCCCTTACAGTTCCATTGGATTGGGGTATTCATAAGGGGTTTTGGGAGCACTTGTTCAAAGGTTTTTCCCCACACCCTTTGGTTGCCCTTTCCCGGATCCTGGGAGTACTTTTTAAAGGTTTGGAAAAAGTTTCCCAGGTTTCCCTTGGACAAAACAAAAATTTTTTTGCCTGGGGAAAGAATGGACCTGAGCCTTTGCTTCAGGGCATTCTGTCTGCGCGAGGGCCCTTTGATGTTGTTTGGGGTTATTTCTTTGCCGGGCAAAGGCGTGCCCGAGCCCCTTTTCTTCAGGGGCATTCTGCCTAGCATCAAGGCCCCTTTTGGATGTGGTGGGACTGGAGCTGTCACCCTTGAGACCCCTGGACCTTAAAAGATGGCTCCAAAGACCTTCTTTGGGAGGAGGAGTCTCCTCAAAAGACCCCTCACTCCAACCCCCGTTTCTGGTGGAACAACTCACCAAGGCAAAGTCAGCAATTTGGGGGCTGAGGTTTAAAGGAAGGCGAGTGTGTGTTGGAAGAAGCATTGGAGGGCAAGGGTTGGTGGGGAAAGGGGGATGGCTAAACCAAAAAAAGGACCTACCTGGCTTGCAAAAAGCAGACGGGCACCCCGCTTTTTCCCCCTTGTTCCCTTATTACCAAAACTTCCTTTTCAAATTTGTACCTTTTACAATCTTTGAAGAAGCTTCATGAGATTCTTTTTAGCAAAAATTTGGCCTGGACAGTTTTATCTCCTTGATGCCTTTGACCCACTTTACACATACTCTTGGGTTTCCCTTTTCTTTAAAAAGGGGAAGGTTGGCTCCCTGCCCATAAAACCCCGGCTTTGGGAAAAACCCCATAGGGTTGGGCCCAAAGGCTTTACCCTTATGGTGGTACCATGCTAAATTAATGATTTCTGGAAGGACTAACATGTTAAAAATTAAAAAAAAAAGTTGGGGTCACTGTTCCAAAAACCAACATTTGTCTTAAAACTTTTACTTTTCCACTACTTTTAAAAATTTTCATTTCCTCTAACATTTCTCCTCGAATACCTCCAGGTCCAGGGAAAAAGGGATTCCCTTTAAATGATTTTAGGTTTTGTGAGGAGAACATGAAAATTGACCCCCGGGATGTTGCTATCGCACACGTGGGCCCTCATCTGGGGACAAAACCCCACATCAGGCTACATCTCGCTTGGGGGGATCGGGGGGCACGTTTACATACTTAAAAATTTTTTTATTACTTCAAAATATCAAGATCCCTGATTGTCCCCATCAAATTCTTCACTACAGGGCTTACTATATGAAAAAGCTTTCATATTTACCAGGTAAGATTTTTTTTATGGGTTTAGGAGGGGCTTTTCCCCCTTTTTACCTGTTTGGGACCCGGGAACCATACGATTCCTATTCTTGCCCTTTGGGAAACTGGGGAAAAGGGTTTCCAGAGTACGTGGAAAGTTCCGAGGGAATGGTCGGGGATTCGTAGGTCGTCAGGGGAGAAGCTAGATCTTTTAAGTTTGTAGTACTCTACAAATTGAATTCTTTTTTCCTCACTCCCCAACCCCCATGGAGTCCAAAAAGGGGAACTTTTTGGGGCTAAAAAACTCCCCAACAGCCCAGAGGTAATGAGGAAATATATGCAGCCCCTTTACAGTACTAAAAGGCAGTCTGGGGACCCATCCTACCGACTGAATATGCCCGCTTGACCTAGCCGTATTTCCCAGGCAAAAATTTACTTGACCGGGCCTTCATCAACCACCCGCCTAACCAAAAAAAGGAAAAGAGTGTGTTTGCTAGCTGCAGGGCGCAGCGTGCAAAACATACTCAACCTACAAACCCCCGCCCTGGGATACGGGGGTGCCAGCACAGCAACATGGGGAGTTTTTTCCCTGGTCCCAAGATGGGAATGAACCGGGGTGGGGGCACCCCATCCCCTCTCTAGGCCTTGTGCACCGGAAACCAATTTTGTCTCATCCCTCACTTCCCCCTCCGTATGGTTCCCTCTGGGCCCGGCTCACCCGATCATGGGGGCCTCAAGCCCCCCCAACCGTGGCAAGGCGGCTTTCCTTAAAGGGGGGGTTCCTTCTGGTCTCTGGAATCACGGTATGCATTCAGTGAGGCAAGCCATTGCCTAGGGTTCCTGGACCAAAGCTAAAATTCAGGGCTTTGGGGAACCTGTTTGGGAACTCTTTTAGTAGATCCAGTTTGCGGTGAGGAAGACAGCTTTGGATCCTTGGTAGCATATCGATATCTCTGGGCTTTCAGACCAAGAAATTGTAGAGAGATTGGGGGCAGCAGAGCTATGAACCGATCAAAAAAGATATTTGGAGATGTCGGTCCTTCGAAGGACCAACTACTGTCTTCAAGGCTCAAAACTGCCAATTTTTCTTATGAAGCGAAACCCGGATGCATCGAGTTCTTGGGTCTTGTCCCTTTATGCCTTCTCTAACTAGTCTCTTTGCGGATCTTGGAGTACAATTTTGGGAGACCACGTGTCCAACCGCACACACTGTGAGACTGGCATGGGACCTATTACTTTCAAAATCCGGGATCGCCAACTCGGGTATATGGACACCTGTCTCTTTTCCCTATGGATGACCCTGTCATAGGTTATCTCTTTGCGAGACAGTCCTGGGTGGAAGAGGTTGTGGGAGACCTGGGAATCACAACTTGGCCTGCCTGGAGAACCCATGAGGGACCTTCATGGTTTAAGCAGGGGGAAGTGGCCATAGCCCCGCCTGTTTTAAACCCCCTTTGAAGATGAATATATATTAATATTTATTTATATTATTATATATAATTAATATAAAATTGTGTGTGTGGGGTGTGTGTGGGTGTGGGGTGTGTGTGTGTTCTATATGTATATGTAAAATTATATACAAAACATAATATTTATATATACAATAAATAAATGAATAGATAAATATATATATATATTAACATATATGTATGCTATCTTTTTATACACTAAATCATACATACTACATAAAATTTATATATTATATATATAAAATAATTATAAAATATTTTATTTATATTTATATATTTATATACCTCTGCATACATTTATATATATTTTTTTTAATATATATATATTATATATTAATAATATTTTTAAAATATATTATATATATATATAATACATGAATGCATTTTTAATATATATATATAAATCATATGCATGTATTATTATATAATTTTATATATATTATAGTAATTTTAATTTATATATATATAAAAATATATATATATAATTTAAAAAAAGCATATGCATGAAAATTTATATATAATATAAAATATATATATATAATATATTTAATATAAATTATATATATTATAGATTTTAAAATTTGTATGTATGTATTATATTATGATCATAAATGTATAGCTAATAAGTTATATTATATATATTTTCTATTCATTTATTTATTGTTAATATAAATTAATGTTATTTATTTTATTATACTATAGACACACCACACACCACACACACACACCAAAAACACCCCCTTTTATATATATTTTAAAATATTTTTTTTAAAATTATAATATTATATATAAATATCATCTTAAAGGGGGTTAACCCAGGCGGGGCTCAGGGCCACTTCCACCCTTTGCTTAAGCCATGAAGGCCCCCTCATGGCGTGTCTCCAGGGCACCCTTTTTTGTGATTTCCACCCCCTACAAGCCTCTTCCACCAGGATGTCTCGAAAAGAGAAAAACCTGATGAGCAGGGTCATCCATAGGGAAAGGGGAGACAGGTCCAAAAGCCTGAGTTGGCGATCCCGGATTATGCAAGTAATGGGCCCCATCCCAGTCTCACATTTGGCTGTCGGTTGGACACGGGGTCCTGCCATTGTACTCCAAGATCCGGCAAAGAGATAGTTGAGAGGATCAGACAAGACCCCAAAGACACTCGATAGCATCCATTTTTTTCGCTTCCTAGAGCAAAATTGGCATTTTTGATCCTTAAAGACTGTAGTTTGGGGTCCTTCTGCATGGGTCCCGACATCTCCAAATTTCTTGTTGTCGAGTTCATAGCTCCTGCTCCCACCCCAAATCTCTCTACTAACTTCTTTCGAAGCCGAGATATCGACTATGCTACCAAGGTATGCAAAGCTGCTTTCCTCACCCAAACATGGATCACTAAATAGTTCCCCAAACGGTCCCAAAGCCCTGAATCTTTTCTTGGTCCAGGAGACCTCTAGCCAATGGCTTGCCTCACTGTAATGCACCGTGATTCCAGAGCTCAGATAGGTACCCCCCCTAATGGAAAGCCGCCTTGCCACGGTAGGGGAGCTTGAGGTCCCAATGATCTGGTGAGCCGGACCAGAGGGATCCTTCTGGGGGGGTCCCATGGAGGGATAGACAAATTGGCTTCCTGGTGCCCCAAAGGCCTTAGAGGGGATGGTGCCCCCACCCTGGTTCATTCCTCTTGGCCAGGAGAACTCTCCCATGTTTGCTGGGGCAGGGCATCCCGTATTACCAGGAGACAGGGGTTCTGTGGTTGAGTGATCTGCACGCTGCGCCCTGCAGCTAAAACACATCTCTTTTGTCCTTTTATTCGGGTTGGCGGGGGGCTTTGATAAGGCCCGGAAAGTCATTGCCTGTGAAATACGGCTAGGGGCAGGCATTTCGTCGGATGCATAGGTCCCACGACTCCCATTAGTCGTAATGTGGTGCAATATTTCCTCATTACCTTTTGGGGCTGTTGGGAGTTTTTTGACCCCCAAACTTACCCCCCCTTGTTGGACCCATGGTGGGGGGGGGGGAGTGAGGAAATAAAAATTCAATTTGTATGATACTACAACTTAAAAAGATCTAGCTCTCTCCCTGACGCCCTACCAATCCCCTGACCTTTCCCCTCGGGAACATCACCGCCTCTGAACCTTTCCAGATTCCAAAGGGCAAAAAATAGGAACGTTTTGGGTTTTTCCCCCCCGGGCTCCCAAACCAGGAAAGAAGGGGAAAAGCCCTCCTCAATCCACTAAAAATCTTACCTGGTAAATATGAAAAGCTTTTCATATAAAATCCCTAGTAGTGAAGCCCTTTGGGGATTGTATCAATCTGGATCTTGATATTTTTGAAGTACTCAAAAAAAATTTTTTAAGTATGTCAACGTGATCCCCGCATCACCCACGCGGAGGTAGCCTGTTTTGGGGTTTTTTCACCAGATGGGGACCTCTGTGTGCGATATGCACATCCTGGGCTAAAGTTTCATTTCTCCTCACAAACCCTCAATCATGTAAGGGAATTGCCTTTTTTCCTGAACCTGATGGGGTATTCTGGGGAAAAACGTTAGGGAACTAGAAATTTTAAAGTGTGGCAGAAAAATTTTTTTAAGACAAATGTTTTTGGGGGAACAGCACACAATTTTTCTTCTAACTTTTAACATTTTTAGTCCTTCCAGAATAGTTAATTAGCATGGTCCCACCAAAAGGGTAAAGCCATATGTGCCCAACCCAGCGGTGTTTCCCACAGCGGGTTAGGGGCATGGAGCCAACTCTGCTTTTAAAAAGAAAAGGGACAACCAAGAGTATGTGTAAAGTGTGGTAAAACGGGTCTCAAGGAATGCAATGTCCGGCCCTATGCTGCAAAAAATCTCATGAGCTTTTTAAACATTGAAAAAGGGTACTTTTTTGAAAGGGTTTTGGGAAAAAGGGAACAAGGAGAAAGCGGCGTCCCGTCTGCTGTTTGCACAGCCAGGTAGGTCCTTTTTTTTGGTTCTAGCCTATCCCCCTTCCCCCCAAACCCTTTTGCCCCCCAAATGTTTTTTTTCCAACACACACTCTCCCATTTCCCTTTAAACCTCAGTCCCAAATTGCTGACTTGCCTCTGGTGATTGTTCCACCAAAACGGAGTTGGATGGGGGGGTTTCTTTGAGGAGACCCTCCTCCCAAAAGGTCTTTGGGGCCCTCATTTAAGGCTCCAGAGGTCTCAACGGTGACGCTCCAGCGCCCCACATCCACAGGGGCCTCTGATGCTAGGGAGAATGCCCCTGAAAATAAGGCTCGGGGGACGCCCTTTGCCCGGCAAAGAAAACCGCTGCCCCCAAAAATCCAAAAGGGGCCCCCGCTGCTGACAAATGCCCCTGAAAACAAAGGGTCAGGTCCATTCTTTTTCCCCGGGGAAAAAATTTGATTTTTGTCCAAGGGAAACCCGTGGAACATTTCCCAAACCTTAAAAAGGATCCCAGGATCCTGGAAAGGGACCAAACCCAAAGGTGGGGGGCAAAACCTTTACACAAGTGCTCCAAAAAACCTTATGAAATACCCTAATCCCAAAGGAAATGTAAGGGGAATTTTTGCAAAATGGAAGAACTTTCAACTCTGTAGTATCATGTAAACCGTTTTGGTATCCTACAAAGATTTGCCAGGGAAAATTGTCCATTTCCCTAGAGGATTCCAATTCAAGCCCATTAGGGACCTTTGAAAAGGACCCAAAAGGGGATGCATAATGGTGCTCAAGATATTTCCTTTCCCGTCATCCACCTGCAGATAACACGGGGGGGATGAAGGGTTGAGAAAAGGCTTGACATGACCTTTCACTGTTGCATCCATCTCCTTTCCCCCACATAATCTGAAAATTAATGATTTGGAAGATCTACATGGCATTGCCACATCAATTTCTACTCTTTTGGGGGATTTCATGGTTTGGCATCACCCCTGGGGAGAACTTTGTGCAACCCCCGAGGAAGGGCCTTTGGGGTCCTTGTTCTTTAAAAGTAGATGCAGTTTTACTAATAGTGACACCCCACACTTTCCAAAATTTAAACTGGGACATTTTCCCAAAATTGACTTGTTTTCCCGGGTTCACCCCGATTTTCATTTTAATTTCCTTGGGGGTTTGGGAAAACTTTTAGGTTTTGGACCACTTTCCATAATTTTTAAGGAGGTTTAAAGGTATTCCATCAATGGGGTGGAGAGATGGCGACTTTAACATGCGGGTGGAATCTTTTTTGATCAAATGCAGTATTGCAGGGTCTGTGAATGATTTTCCAGTGTATTCAAGATTTTCTATTAATCACTTCACATCACGAATTTCCCCTTGCAGTAGAAGCGTCCTTCCCCAAAGTAGCGGGCATTACCGGACCCCCATACCATGGGGGTCGATAAATGCCAAAGCTGTCCCGAGCAAGAAAAGCTGCATTGCAGCTCTGCCCCTAAAACTGCCCCCGGAAGTGACGTATTCCATACCCAAGAATCTCACTTCCAGGAGCTCCCGAAGTTCATTTAGACCCATTCAATAGGGTCTATAGGGGGGGCCAGTGCCATTCACATAGAGAGAAGCTATAATCATTCCTGTTCCTAAACCCCAAAGGTGCTTCCCACCAGGAAATTACAGCCAATTTCCCCCACCCTTCATCGCAAGCTGTGGGAAATTTGGTAAACTTCAGGTGACTGGGTGCTAGAAAAAAAAAACGTGTTGACCCCCTTTCAATTGGCTTTTAAAAAATTGAGATCAACCACAAAGCACTTTTTAGGAAGTAAACTGCTATACAGAATTCCTTCGCACAGCGTTCACATATGCAGTCTTCTTTGCCTTTAAAAACTCTTGATACTATTGGAACATGGGATACCCATAGCTGTATGACTTGGCTTAAAAGGGCTTATCTACCTTCATACAAACTTCTTTTCTACAGAAATTTAGAGTTCGGGGTAGGAAAAAAAATTTTTTTTAACTTGGAAGATCACTGGAAGGGGGCCCCAAGGGAGTGTCTTAAGTGTGACCCTGTTTTCCATTTCTATAAATGATTCGTAAAGGTTGTTCCAAATGCTGTCTCATGTACTCTATTGTGGATGACTTTTCACGTCTCAAAAGGGGGAAGCTTACGGGTGGAAAAGGGCACATCAGACTGCAAAAAAATCAGGGTTTTACATGGGCAACATTCATAGGTTCAAAAATTTTTCCAAGCCCTCGCTATACATTTCCACAAACGAGGAAAGTTCCTCCTTCCCTCTATTTGGGGGAAACCCCCTGCAAATTTTTCCAAGAGGTGAAGTACTTGGGTCTAATTTTGTCAAGACTCACTGGGGGCCCACTCAAACGTTAAAAATGAAGGGTCAAAACACTTTGTTTTTTGTGGGGGCTTTCACTTATCTTGGGGTGCAGACCGCACAACGCTTCTACGGCTTTAAACCCACGCTTTTTGTAGTAAGCTTTACTATGGATCGAAAATTTTCACTCAAATTCCCACTGTTCTCCGGTTTGGACTCGGTTCATAAAAAAGCTCTCAAAAACTGTACTGGGGGGTTTCAATCTTCCCTGGGAGTCCGTATTTGCTGAGAGTGGGGAACCACCTCTTTCATTACACCCCGGACACATGAACCTGTTTTTTTTTTTACATGAACTACAAAGGGATTCCGGGTCTCCTCATCCAATTGGTTTTCAACCCCCTTTAGGATACCGTCCTATGGGGGAGAATAGGAATCTTGTGGAAGGCTTAATTTAAGCCACTAAAGGGTTCTGGCTGTTGGAATTCCCCCCCCGGACAATCAAATCAGGGTGGTTTTGGTCTAATTTGGGGGAAAAAGGGGGAGATCGAAGCGAGTCGAGAGAGATTCTTCAGCACATTTCAATACAAAAGGGTCATATGCTATATATACGATGGTTCGAAATCTGAAATGGTGTGGGGGTTTTCAGCAGTGAGCAGAAGGAAACTGCATCTGGCATCTTTTTCTAAACCACGATCTTTACTACAAGGGTTTAAAGCCTCCTTCCAGTTTGATACTAGAGATCTTATGAAAAATTCTATTTGATTATTTTTGACTCCGCAGTGCCTTTCAAGCAATTAAAAGCTTAACTCATCAAACCCGTAGTGAGGGAGATTCGATTGGCTAGCACTGTGTCAACACGTAAAAAAAAATCTGGTTTGGTGCCAACGCAGGGTTTGGGGTCAGTGGGAATAAGCTCATTGCCCCGCGTCTGTGAGAGGTTTGCATATATTAAATATTACATTTGTATATATAATATATATATAATATATTATATTATTATATTGTGGTGTGTGTGTGTGGGGTGTGGTGTGTGTGTTGTGTTCTCTTTGATAACTGAAATTATATTAGAATAAACTTCAATACAATATCACACATTTTTCTTTATTTGCTCCTTTTAATTTTTATCCTGAAAGGGGGTTTAATGTTAGGGTCTCTATATATTGATAACCAATCCTTACAAGGGGTAATATACCAATATAAAATTGACAAAATGACCTTTAGCATAACACAACATCCAAACCTCTAAAATGACCATAACCGCTAAATATCCCGACTTTACACAAACATGTCTATCCCTACCCCCCACCAAAAAAAAGCCTCCCCCCGGGTTTTAAACTCGCGGGAAATAAAAATTTTCCTTTTGGAAAATCTAAAAACTAAAAAATGATTTTCATAATGTTAAGAGCTTTTGGCCTAAGTACAATTTTTCCCCCATTCTGTGATAAAAAAACCTTTTATGAATCACAACACCATTTAAATTCAATACACATGATATTTTCATGTATAATTTACTCAATTATCTCTGGGTTACATCCTTTACTATCTGTGTTATTAACTTGAAAGAAAAAGAACTAAAACTCATTTATGTTAACAGATAGTCAGAATTATTCGTAATAACCATAATTAAAGACAATTAAACCCCTTTAGTCCCTCCTTTAAATAAAATATTAGTAAAAAATACACCTTGACAACACACACACACACCACACACACACACAACAACCACACACACACACACACACACAAAACCCCACACACACACACACACACACACACAGGCGCACGCACGCACGCACACACACACACATACACACACACACCACACACACACACACACACACCACACACACACACACACACACACCACACACACACACACACCACCATGACCTCATACGGGAGGTGTGATTACCCGTGCACCGGTGCCCTCGTAACTTATACACGAATTTCTGGGATCATATACACGTATAAGGAGTTCATAAATTTTCGGTGCTCTTATAACTCTCAAGTCATTGTCCCTGTGATGTGATGTTGATTTACAGTCATGCTTGTTAGGGGGAATTTTATAATAATTCCTCTACGAATGCCAAGTACTGTTTAAGTAACCGTTGGAGGGCTGAATGCCCCGTTGTCTCAAGCGCTATGTTTCACCTGTAACAGGCGAGCGAGCCGGGGTGAAACCGCAATGTAACACTGAGGATTCGGTGGATAACTGTCCCACCCCTCCCGGCTGAAAAGGGAGCTTCAAATCTGAGTTCAGTGGATAGACCCACTGAATCCATTGTCCATGCAACGGACATGTGCTGAAGGTGATCCCGACGTCCAGGTGGCGACGCTGCGGAGGAAGTGACTGCTTCACATTAGCGAAAGGTCGAAAACAAAGAAAAAAAGAAAGCCCTGCAGTGCAGGTAAGACGCCACTGGCACCAAAGAAGAATTATGTCCCCCTCGCCTTCCATGAAGGCACTAACAAATGGTTAGAAAATGAATGGCTACAGGACCTTGCAACAAAACCCTCGACCTTGTGTGCGGGAGACACCCTTACGTAGAACTATATTGACGGCATTATTAGAGGATTACTTGGATTTATTTACCTTCAAACTATGTGACAAACCAAATGAACAAGAAAAATATGAAAAAATAAATACAAGGTTAAGACACGCTGTGCAGCATGGGGTTTGAAAAACATACTGCTGGGAGTGTCCTGGGCAGTGATGCAGGACGGAGAGATACAGATGTACCAGCCTTTTCCCATCATGCTTTAGGTGTGGGAAGACAGGTTGGTGACAGCCTGGCAGTGGGAGTGCAGGGCCCTCCCTGGCCTGGCCCCTCCCCTTCCATCCACTGTGGTCCCGCCCCGGGACCCGAGTGACCAGCGCGGCCCTTCCCAAACCCTACCCGCAGCCCGACCGTCCCCTGTGTGACGTCACCAACCTACAGAGATTTCCCGCGGCTATTGGCGAGGGGGGTTCAGAGGCCACCGGAGCTACGCGACAAGGGGTAAGCAACTGAAGGAGAAGGTGAAAAAGATGAGCTGATCTTCACAGAGGGTGGCAGGCAGGGTACCGCAGGCCTGTCGGGGGAATCCCCGGGACAACCATGAGGCAGAAATGACGTCACGCCAGCTGCCCAAAGGCGATGCAAATGTGCCTAAACTTTTAAAGGAAATGAAAGCTCTGAAAAAAAAAAAAACTTAATTAATGAAAAAACGGCGCTGAGACAGAAATGGGAAAAAAATTAAATGTGACTGTCATTGTCGAGATACTAGTACAGCCATGCTGGGTTGTTGATATATGTGAAAGTAAACACTGATGTTCAATTTCATCCTTTTGGGTATTTTTCACTGTATAATGTTATGCTAAGATACTCTAAATTTCTCCCCCCAAATTTTTTCACAACCCAAAGGCACGTTATGCATGGCGACTTTAATGAAAGGCATTGGAGACAACCATTTGTAATAGTAATGGGAAAAATTTCAAGCATTTCATCAATAAGAATCACTGGACATATTGACACAGTAGCAGCGACTCATTTAGGAGGTGTCAGGTTAGATTCGTATTTGGCTAAAATTTAATTTCATGGTAATGTCTGTACTTCACTGGTATGAGAGTTATTTTTGTGACCACTTTGCAATACAAACGACTAGCTGTAGACAGCGATTGAGCCCCTAAATCACCTAGGATCAGGATATTATCCCACGGGTCTATGACTGGTATCACACCTATGAAATAACAACCGTTGAAAATTTCTCTCAGTATCTAATTAAAGTTGTCACTGGGCTGCTATAACACGTGTGTCTGTTCACGAAAACTCTCGAAGAAAAAGATGTCCCAGGCCTATCATGCCCCCGAGGTGGAAACAATGACCCCAATTCTGGCCAAGGGGAAAATAAACGGTTCAGGAACTTGCTAACTGTTATAAAGATACTATGATGTCGATAATCTTCTGCAGTTTCATAAAGCCAACAAGGAATTCAGAGAATTAAAAACTCAGATTCATAGTA
>NW_023659327.1:0-21583 GCF_015228065.2 Penaeus monodon
TAAAAAATTTAAAAAAAAAAAAAAAAAAAAAGAAAACATCTAACAATAGACCTTGCCTTTCTAGATCCTTAATGAAAAGCAATGGAACAGATCTTTATTGATGCAACAAGACATTAACTTAGGGTATGTTTTTTATAGTGTAAGTATTTAATGTTCCCCCTTAAATTTTCAAAGCTTCAGACTAAACATTCCCGGTCATTCAACAACAGAAGTCCCACATGTCCGGGGAAAAGGCAGGGAAAAACCCCGTTTTGTAGTAAAACTTTTTCATCCTTCAAATCCCTGGGCAGCCAAGAAAATTTAAAATAAACACAGCGTCCAACACATAGCCCTCTTGAGTCACCTTTTGGTGGCTTACACACAAATGTTCAAAAATACGGGCCGCTTTTGCAACCCCAAAATTTTGCTTTAAAAATGTCAACGTTTTATATTTCTTCCCCCTCACCACCCGATCTCTTTTTTTCCCATAAATTCAAGCTTTAATGGATATTTTAACATACCCTAGTCGGGAAACTGAAAAACACTCAACAAACCCCCCTGGTCTTGTTTTTTTTTTTTAATTTTTTTTTCCACATATGCATAATATTCTCGTCAGAAGTTAAAATTTCCAAAACCAAAACACAAAAAGTGTACTGAAAATCTCCAAATATTTTGAGATGCATCTTTAAAATTTTTTAAATTTTTTTGTGATGAATACCATAAAGTTCGAAATTATTAATGAAAAAGAAAGAGATGCTTCCTGGCAGTTTTTTTTTTATTTATTATTCTTATGGGAAGCTGAAGTCCACAAAAAGGACGAGGTACACAGACAAAAAACCATGGGGAGGTGCTCTTCTAAAATTTTTTTTTAAAACCAGAAACCGGGACTGTTTAGACTTGAAATTTTTGCAGTCCGTCTACAATTAAATTTAAAATTTAATTTTTAAGTGGTTTTAAAGGTTGTCTTTTAATTTTCCAGCCTGTCTTTAAAAGTTGGGGCCCTGTTTTTTTTTTGTTAATTAGAAATGTACAATGATATATCATATGAATTTTTTGAAATATAATTGCTTTAATGTTTTTAGAGTAAGTTTTTTTCCCTTTTTTTTCCCTTATTTTTTTTATGTAAAGAAAAATTTTTCTTTGTATTTACGTCAGTAAGTATTTTGTTATTTACTTTATTGAAAAATAGTTTTAAATTTAAAAACCATCCGGGATAATCTTTATTAAAACCTCTTAGACATTTTTTAATCCCCCACTAGTTTTTGCTTAGGCAGCTGTAGCAGGACACTTTAATTGAGTTTAATATAAAGGGAATGGTAAGCAACAATTTTCATTTTTTTTATCATTTTTTTCTTCTTTCCAATATCCTGCAAAGCCCTTGCTGTCACCTCCTAGACGCAGCTTGTGCAACCTTTTTCCCTTTGACGTCTGCCTTAGTCTCATCAGGAAAAATCCTCACGGGGGGAAAAACAAGAACGCTCCAGGTGGCGGAAAAGTTTTTGGGGACGGAATTTTGTCATCTGTCCGGGGAGGAGGTCAACACCCTAAAACCCAAGACTGATTTACCGCACAAGCACATGATATTTTTGTAACATATTGAAATATTAAAAAGAAAAGACAAACCCTTTATTTTTAAATATCACATATAATTATATTATAGTTCCTTTGGGGCCCATTTTTGGGGATCAAAAAATAAAATTTTAAAAAAAAAAAATCTCACTTCAGGGGATGGAATCAGACCCCAGGGTGGAAGAAGGCGATGATACCACATGGGCATTAAGGGTGCTGAGGTGGGGGCTGACCCCCAACGGTAGCAGTGTGAGCCCAAAGGACCAGCGGGCCAAGGAACCGGCGGAGGGTTTGGAACAGAGTGCTCCTTGGGGGGCATAGATGCGTGTGGCAATGGGGCTTTGCCACGTGGGGGATTTGGGAATGCTTGTAGACACCGGGTGGGAAAGCCTGGAGGGACACCAGGCACAAGGGTTTTTATTTTTAGATTTTATAGGGTTATCTAACTCAATTCAAACTTTTTAAAACAAGCAAGTTATTTGATTAAATTCAAATTTCTCAGTTTAATGAAAATTTGTTTAATATTAGCATTCAAATAACTGAAATAGAAGAGAAAAGGGAAAACTAAAATAGAATGGAGGAATGAGAGAAGACAAAATTTAAAATAAAATGAACAGTAAAATCAAACTTATAAAACAAAAATTCTAAAAAGGGAAAAGAAGTGAAAAACCAGCCTTACCTATGTGAGTATAAAATCCCAAATTCTCAAACAAAATAAATAATAGCCGAAGAGTACCCCGTGGAAAGGGGCCTGTGGGGATGGGCGAGCCTCGCAGAGCAAGAAGTAAAAGCGGAATGGAAAAAGAATACCCCCGAATTGGTTGAGGTAACCAAAGGGTAAATGTTTGGGAAAGAAAATCAATAACGACATGAAAAACGGAAAAAAAACTATTCATTCGTTCATTCCACAAAAAAAATTTGATGAAAAATAACAACCCAAAACCTCAAACAGAAACTTGAAGGGGGTTCGATATGCAATTTATAAATAGGTCCTTTCGGAAAGTGCAAGGTGGGGGCAGGGTTCTAAATTTCCTCATGACATTATATCAATTGCTTCTAAAATTTTAAAAAGGCACCAAAATTTGGGAATTGATGGCGTTCATCAGAAAAGTAAAAGTCAGAAATCAGGTTGCTACTTAATGGCAGGTCTTATCACCATTGATACATGAGCTAAAGCTGGGGCTGATCTTGGACATGGGCACGGTATAAGGTTTTATCCCCTTCATTTGACAAGGCCTTCCAACCTTGGTCGTTTTGGATTCCCAAACGATGGAGTGTCACATCCTCAATCACTTCATTCATGTAAATACATCACAGTGGTTCAACATAATAATGCTAAAAAGTAATCACCCAATACCATCACCCAATTGAAGATTGGTATCTACTAATTGTACCTTCATCTGTAAATGTTTTGGTTCCCCAGCTTTCTTTTTGAGGCTAAAAAGGGGCATTGCAAAAATGGCCCCCCCAACCTCCTCAAAATTTTCCTGATTGAATGCCCTGCCTCGGAGCTCCAAGGCCTATGTCAGTACAAATCCTAACCTACAGCCTTGTCCCTCCTGCACAAAAAAGCTGCCTTTTTCTCAGAACTCACGAATGCGACCAGGGCTGCATAAAGCTTTTTTACCTGCTTTTTTCTACAAAATCAAAAATCTGTCGGTTTTGAAAGGGGGATAAATTTAGTTACCCTGAAATCTTTACACTTACCCCTTTAAACCCCTTTAAAGCCTTTGGATCCTTTGCACAGGTACAGGCAATTACCTCTTTTTCGCGGGGGTTTTTTCAATTTTTTCCAATTAAATATTTGTGATTTTATTATGCTGTAACATGGAAATACTTTTTTTTTGGGGACCCCATATACTCGTGGTAATTTCACTGTGCAATAACAAAAACAATAAGTATGCTGAGTTTTTTTTTTTTTATAATCAATTTTATACACTTTCATCAGTAACAGCACGGGAATAGGTTCTTCACATTTTTAGGTACTCCCGGGGCCGGCACTTTCCCAAAAGCATAGCCACAGATGTACATCCACCCCTTTTTAAAACTTGAAAAAATTAAAAAGGACCCTTCCAAAGGGCCCACACGTCAATCCCCCTCCAAATGCTTGACATCATGAAAGTGTCCCCCACCACACCTGCCATTTAGAAAAAAATTCAGGGAAAATTCTCCGTTCCCCCAAACCCCTGGCCAAAAATTTTTTCATGTAGACCCTTTGCCATTTTCCCCCCTGCCAAAGTATTTTTTTATACAGAGCCTAACCCAAACCCAAATGGTTTTACACTCAGGTAAAGTTACGGGTCTTCATGTCGCAACAAAAAATCCAAGAGAACTTTTTGATGGATGATGCCAGAACTGATCTAAGTTTGGGAAAAAAATCGGAAACTCGACTTTTGGGAGATTTTTTAAATAAATTATAAATCTCAAATTTGGGACGTCCCTTAAAAATTTTCAAATAAAATCTAATCCTAGAACAGGAAAATATCTTAAAAAAAACCAAAAATAATTTAAGAAAACAAGGGACACAAACTCAAAAAAACACCTACCTTTACAATTTTCCAAGGTTCGACTGGTTCATTTTTTCCCGGGGTTGACTTTGTATCGACGGGGGGAAGGCTGGCTTGCTTGTCGGCCCAATTAGGGGTCAGGTGCCGATCTCCAAAAAAAGTGGAAAAATTTTTAAAACCCCTAAAACAATGCAAATAAGTAAAAATTTTTATAAAATTTTTTTTTTTTATAAAAATTTAAAACTGAGAAAAAGGGCTACCAAAAACTATAAAAAAATACCTAAACCGGGAATAAGGATCCTCAAAGTCTGAAGTTTTTTCCCTTTTGGTGTTTCCAGAAGTTCCCAAAACCCCCAGAAATGTCAGATACGGGGATAAAGAGAAGAAGAGTGAGAAAGAAAGAGAAAAAAGAAAACTTTAAAATTATTCGCTTTGTTATTTTTTGCGCTGGATTTGCTGGACACATGGAATAGCAAACTTCACATCACATGCCATTCACCATCATCATAAAAAAAAAAAAAGGGACAGTTGAGATAGTTCCCTTTAGGAAACCTCTACACAACCCAACAAAAAAAAATACTTACATGGGAAAGTTCCCCAGGGCAAAAAGAAATAGGGTTTTGATGATGAAAGGGCCTTTTTGGGGGGAAAACCAGGCAGCTCCCGCAGGGGAGGTTGGCATCCCACCCCCGGCCCCCTTGATAGGCCTCCGTCTAAACCTTTACATCTTTGGAAAAGGAAATGTGAAAAAGTAAAAAAACAAAGAAAATTTTTTCAAAAATATTAAGGAAATTTTTCTGTAACTGCTCTTTTCATAACATGGAAACCCTTTGGCCGGATGGCAAGAATACCCCACCCCCTAAAATAAGTTTTTTTATTTTTTTTACACTGAGTTAAAAATATTTAATCACCAAGTGTCAGTTTTAGTCTACTATCTCACTTTTTTATTTTTTTCCTTTTTTGGAAAATTTTTTGTAATTTATTGCTTAAATGTTCCCAAATTTTTAATAACATTTAATAATATAAAAAAACGGATATCAGTACGAAAATAATCGCATTAAAAAGAAAAACAATTTTTCTTGGAGGTATAAGGAAACAGTCACTAAGACTTACTGACAGACTCCTTGCCAGCTGAGCAATGTGGAGCCAAATGTAGGGAACAAAATTCACATAAGCTACAGGGGACAGAACATAAATCCTGGATGGTTGGGTTAACGAAAACAGATTATAAAACTAGAAAGCGGTTCCCGCTTTTTTTAAAAGAACCGATATTATAGGAAATGGTGATGGGAAAAAAGAGCAAATGGCTATTATTATAGATACTGAAGTCAAGGGAAAAAATTGATGTGTGAAAAAATATACACACTAAAGGAAAATGGCTGATTTTTTATAGATACTGAAGTTTAAAGGGGAAAAAATTAAGATAATATTGTACTAAGCAAATGTTTGAGTATATATTTACGTCATTAACAACAGAGACACGAGTGAGATTTTTGGGGGTCTTGGTACACAGGTAAATTTTAAAATTTTACCCCTGATGCGTTCAAATTTTCCAGACTTTGGTGGGGAAATTTGGGCATTCTCCACAGATACTGAGCTAAAGAAAATTCTATCAAAACACTAAATGCTGTAAAAATTGTTGCTACTTGCAAACATGAGCCGTAATTTAAAATATTAAACAGAACTGTTATTCCTTTTTATTTTAAAATGGTTTATACTATTAAAAAAAATTTAATACCTAAACTACTATGATAGCTTGACAAAACCATAGCAACGAAATATGTTGTCTATTACTTATGAAGTTTTTTTTTTAAAAAGTACTTATTCTCATACATATTTCAATACAAACTGATTTGAAATAAATCTTCTATCAATTAAAACTGAAAACAACCTATTTACACACACAAAAAAAGATAACTGAAAACTCTCCAAAAAACCATTCAAAGCCCCGGCACATCTGCCATTTAACAAAAAGAAATGTTTCAAGAGAGCAAGGGACAGAAAATTGCCATCAAGGCACTGACCTTTATGGCAATCAAGTACAAGTCCCTTTTTCCTTTTTTTAATAAATAGAAAGGGTTTTTTTTTTTTTTTTTTTCTTTTTTATAATTTGAAAAAAAAGGAAAAATCTAAAACAGACAAAACAAACCGCAAACCCCAAAAATTATAAATATATTAGAGTAAAATATTATATAATATATATATATTTTATTTTAATATATATATTATAAATAAAATATATTAGATATATATATATATATTATATATATATATATATATCTATATATATAATATAATATTATGTATAATATATTATATATATATATATTATATATATAATATTATATATAATAATTATATGTATACTATATAGTATATATAATGTATATATATTATATATATATATATAAATTTTAATATATATATATATATAATATTATGATATATATTATATAGTATATATGTATACTATTAGTATATATGTATATATATATATGTAATATATTATATTATATTTTAAGTATATAGTAATATGTATATATTGTATAAAATAATATAGTATAATAATAATATATCTTATATGTATATATATGTTATATCTGTTTTATTTGTTATAAGTTATTTTTTATATTTATATACATATTTTTTTTATAAAATTTTTATAAATTTTAAAATTTAATATATATTAATATTATAAATATGTTTGTATTATATAAAATTTATTATTGTTTATATATTTTTGGCGTATTACTGTAACTGTTTTAAAAGGGCAGGATATTCCTCCTATTTTTGGGAGACGCGTGAGAAGGACCTGGGGATTCCCCAAATTTTTATTTTCCCGCAAACCTCTCACCAAAAGTTTAAATCAGAAACGAAAATTTCATCCCTCCCCCGTCGCGGGGTTAGTTGTGGGAACCCGGGTGAAAATGAAAAACATCTCGGGAAAGAAAAAGAAATAAAAAAACAGTCCAATTAAGAAAACTTTAAAAAGGGAAACGTGAACTAAAAATAAAAAGGGAGGGGGAAAAATTCAACTGTCTAAAACAAAATGGAAGATAAACACAAAACTGGAAAAGTGAGACCAATTGAAAATTTGGGAGTTTCAAACTAAAAAAAACAAACAGTTTTTTTTTTCTGGAAGAAAAAGGAAATTACAGTCACGGGTTGCATGATTCCACAAAAAAATGCAAATGACTAATTGGGAGCCCAAAAGGATCGCTTTTTAGAATCAAAATCAGGGGGAACCCATAAAAATATTGGTTTATGCATCGCCCCCAACCCAATATGCAAGGTGAAGAATGGAAGTTTTTTTTGTAACTCTCTCCAAGATACTTTAGACAGGGCCCCCTAGCAGAATTTTAAAATAGTATGGGGACCTCAGGCCAAATAGAAAGAGATCTGGGAAATTACCCGTGGAAAATTGGGCTTGGGAATAATGGAGAGGTGGGGGTTTTTTTTTTAATTTCTGTAGTACAAAAATTTATTTTATACAAAAATTGTTCCAAACCCCCCAAAACTTTGACAGGGGTTTTCCCCAAACAAAGAACCCCCAAAGTACATTGTGCGAACCAAAAAAATGGAAGTTGAAAAAAAATTTCCCAAAAACAACCTGTCCCGACTGAACAGTGACCCCCAAAACTACAAACTATCGATTTAAAAAAGATCAAAAAAGGAGCCCAAACACCCCTAAAGTCGATACAAAATCTTGAAAAAATTACAAAATTTTCAGGTAAAACCCAAATTTGAAATCAATAAAGTAAAGATGAAAAACCCCAAAGATTGGGGGGAAAAAGAAAAAACCCCCTGGCATGTTAAAAAAACTTCGCCAAAAAAAAAAGAAAAATTTTCCCCGGGGATTCTAAAAAAAACCTAAGTAAATTGAAAAAAGAGATCCCAAAAAAAAAAGGTATCATAATCCAAAAAAGAATTCAAAAACAAATAAAAATTAAAAGATTTTTCCAAGATGGAAAATATTAAATGACATTGCCAGAAATTGAAAACTGTTCTATCAATAAAACAAAGAACTTAAAAAGGGTACAAAAATCACAGAAAATTTAAACCTAAAAGGGAACACTATAAAACGAAGGGACTTTTTTTATGTATGGAAAAAAAACAGATAGGGGAATAAATATTGTTCAATTTATAAAAAAAGAAAAAATCTAACAAAAACTTTAAATTTGCCCAATGACAGCGGGTAAACCACCCCCACTGCTGGACGAATTTAAAAAAAACCATAAAGAATAAGAATAACAGACCCCAAATAGATAAAATAACAGCAGAAAAATTTAAATGCGCGAAAGTTTTAAATACTTTTTTCTACAAACCGGAAAAAGATTGAATAAAAAAAAGGGCCAAAACGGGGTAAAATCTTTTTTACTCCCATCCAAAAAAAGGTGACGCCCCCAACAACAATATGGGAAATTCAAAAATCCAGCAAAAAATTTTTTTTAAAAATTATTGCGAAAGAAAAAGTTAAAGTTAAAAGGGGAAAATTTGCAGACGAACAGCGGGTTTCGCCCGGGAAAAAGGACCAGAAACCAAATTTCTAAATTAAAAATTGATCAAGAGAAAAAAAAAACCAAAAAAAAGACTATCCTTTTTCTCTTATTAAAAGCTTTGATACTGTTGATCACGATATCCTCGGGATAACTTCATAGAAGTTCCAAACCCCACCAAATAATAAAACCTGTATGCCACACAACACTTAAGAACCTTAGGGGTTAACAAATTTTTTTGAAGTCAAAAAAGGGGTACGACGGGGTTGCTTTCTTCCCGCACCTTTTTAAATATTTCTAAAAAATTTATGAGGGGCTCTAAGAATTTTTAAGGAATGTGGTGTTGGGGGGTAAAATATCAAAACTGAGGGATGCCGATATTTTTTGATTTCCCGCAGTATCACGAACACAAAAATACTATAAAGTTAAGAAGCAAGCCAAAGGGTGGTTTTTTAAGAAAAAAAATAAGATCATGAAATTAAAAAAACCGGAAAAAAGAGAAAGTAAACATGGAAGATTTTAAAATTTTAAAAAATTAATTATCTTTGGGGTGTTTCAAAAAAGAGATTCCCCGGGAAAAAAAAAATTCCAAATTTAAAAGACCAAGCCCCTACCTCTGGAAAAACCGAAAATTTTTCGCAAAGTTTTTAAAACATTTTTTCCCCTTTTTTGGTTTCGTTTGGGGGGGTTTAGTTAGCAAAAAACGATAATGTTTTAATTGGGGAAAGGGAGACCGGGGATTAGCGGGAGAAAGGACGATTTTGAATGCTGAAAAAAAATTTAAAAGGTGTCATTTGAAAAAAAATAATTTAAAGGCATGGAGAAAGCTTTGGCAAAATGTGAGGGGATGGAAGGGACAAAACCGAGACATTACGAAAATTGTTTTTGGGGGTAGGAAAGGGGAAAGAAAAGGTGCGGTTTGGGGGAATGGGGGGGTATTAAATATAATATATTTATATTATATATATATTTATATATATATATTATATTTTAATTAAAAATTCATATATATATATATATTTTATAAAATTTTTTAAAATTATTTATTATATAAATTTTTATATTTATTTAAAAATATATTATTTAATAATATTATTATTATTATATATAGGAATTTCAATTTTACCCCCCCGCATTTTTATGCGCGCGAGACCCTCCAAGGGCCCTGTTTAAAACTGGTTCCTAGCGGGCTATTGGGCAGAAGGGCCGGGGCCCAGTTTTTTTGTAAACCCTGGTTTGAGCTTGGACCCCCCCTGTGGGCCCCCCTTTTTTTTACCCCGGGTTTTATTATTATTTCTGTATAAAAAAAAAAAAGAAAAAAAATGGGGGAAAAAAAAATGGGTCCCAAAAAAAAGGGGGGGCTAAAACCCCCCGGGGAAACCCCGAAATTTAGAAAACTAAAAAAGTCCTAAAGCCCGAAAAGGTCCTTGGGAAAAATAATAAATAAAAAAAAAAAAATATATTAAATATTAAATTAAATAATATTATTTTAAATTATTTAAAAATATATAATATATATACATATAAAATAAAAATAATATTTTATGATATATTTTATATTTATATAGTAATTTATTATATTTTAACATATAATTTTATTAATTTTAATTATATAATATTATAAATATATATATATTTTTTGTTATATATAATATTTATTAACATTTTAAAATATTGTTTTTTTTTTTGTTGGTGGTTTTTGTTGTTTTTTTTTTTTTTTTTTTTGTTTGTTTGGGGGTTTTTTTGTTTTTTGTGTGTGTTTTGGGGTGTTTTTGGGGTTTTGGTTTTTTTGTGTGTGTGTGTGGGTGGGTTTGTTTTTTTTTGTGTTTTTGTTTTTTTTTTTTTTTTTTTTTTTTTTTTTTTTTTTTTTTTTTTTTCCCCCCCCCCCCCCCCCCAAAAAAAAAAAAAAAAAAAATCAAAATTTTATTTTTATGAAAAAAAATTTTAAATATAAAAAAATTATAATATATTAAAAAATTTTTTTAAATATATCCCCAAAAAAAAATTTTTTTAAATTTATATATAAAAAAAAATTTTTTTTTTTTTTTATTTTAATTTTTTTTTAAGGCCCTGTCCTCAAGGGTGTTTCGATCATGGATTTCCATGATTTTTTGGGAATTTAGAGCGGGGTTTGCCTTGCCTTCCGTTGCCGTTGCTTCCCCCGTGTTTTTATCGGTACCTTCCTTTTTTACCCGCTAGGGGTTTACCCGGTAGCGGCGGAGGCAACGAGTGAGTGTTGCCCAGTGGAACCCGCGGGCCGGTTACTCAAAACCCCCGAATCAAAAGCGCGGACTCTTTGGCCGAGCTCTAACCCTCGGCCCTGCGGGGCCCTTTTATATTAATATAAATATAAATTATTAAAAACATCCAAAAATTGTCAATATAATTAAAAAACATAATCATTATTTTAAATAATATATATATTATATATATAATATAAAATCTCTTTAATTTAAATTATTATTTAAATAAAAATATAATTATGGGGTTTTTAATTTAATTTTATTTTAATATATATATAATTTATTATAAATAATACTATATATTTTATAATATAATATATAATATTATTATTTATTATATTATATATTAATAATTATAACTATATAATTTTTAATAATAATAATATAATATAATAAATATAAATATTTTAAAAAAATATATATAATCTATATATTATAATTTTTCGAATAATATAAATTTTATTATATAAAATATTATTATATAATTTTATATACTATATAATTTTATTATATTTATATAAATAAGGCGTGGTTAAGCGCGGATCAAGACTGTTTCCCCGGGGTTGAATTCGAGGGGTTTGAGTCACCCACCCCCCGGTTTTCCCCTTGTCAAGGAAATTCCCTTGATTACCTACCTAGCCACGGGGGGCCAAACCACCCAAGTCCAAGTGCTGGGCCCAGCCCGGGTAAAAAAGAGAGAATGAACCTAAAAAGGGACCCCCCGGGACTCTCCGGGAAGGACGGGGGACCCTACCGACTACTCCAAAACTCACAAAATGAAACTACTTAAGTATCTGCTGTGACCCCGGCGGCTCAACATGAAAAATACCCTTAAAAGAAAATATATATAAAATTTTTAATGATAATAATATATATATAATTTTAAAATATATAAAATATTAATATATTATATATATTTTAATAATTTTAAATTTAAACTATTTCTCCTTTTTCTTCTTTCTAATTTTATAATTTTATATATAATATAATATATATATGTATATAAATTATTATATTTTATTTTAAAACAATATATCATTTCATAACAAAAAAAAATATCACACTTCTTAAACCCCACTTTTCCCAAGGGTGTTTCATATGACAAAATAAACCAAAAAACGAAATTTAATCAATATGAAACCTCCACTTACTTAAACTTTGAAAAAAAGAAAAAATATAACCCCCCTCGCACTCCTCTGGAAAAGTTTTTTATTAAAGGGTTGAAGAAACAAAAATAACATAATCTCCTCTATTTTTAAAAATCCTTTATTTAAATTATTTAAAAATTAGGTAACAATAAAAAAAAAGTAATTCTAAAACCCTTATATTATTTTTTTATATTATCATTATTATTTTTTTTTATTATTTTTTATTTTATTAATTAATTTTTTAATTTTTCATTATTATTTGTTTATTTAAACATTTTTATCATTATATTATTAATTTCTTTCATTATTTTTATTATTATTATTATTATCATTTTAAATTTTCATTTTTAATTATTTTTATTATTATTATAATACTATCAATCTATTATCATCATTTTCTTATTTATTTTTTTTATTTTTATAGTATTTACATTATTTTATTATCATTTTTATCAAGATTCAATAATAATAGTAATAGTAAATTAAAAATAATAGTAAATAATTAAAAAATAAAAATAAATTTTAAAAATAATAATTTGTTTTATTTAACGCAGTCTAAAAACTTTTACAATAAAAAAATAAAAAATAGAACTTAAGACAAACATAACAATAAAAAATAATAATAAAATTTTTTTCTCTTACGGTAGGTTCATGTCTGGCCCCGGGTCACAGCAGAAATTTTTAGTTTTTTTCATGGTGATCTTGGAGTAGTACGTGGGAGGGGCCCCGTTCCTTTTCCCCGGGATGCCCGGGGTATTTTTTGGTAAACTTTTCTCTATTTTTCCGGGCTTGGGCCGCCTTTTCGGGGGGGGGCTTGGCCCCCCTGGGGGGTAGGGGAAAAGGGGGAAGTTCCCACCCAAGGAAACAACGCCCGGGCGGGACTCAACCTCGAAATCAATTTCCGTCGTGACATTTTCGAGTCCGCCCTAACCATTCGGCACCGGGCTTGATGATAGGGGGTTTCCCAATTTTTTTAGTAATTTGGCGGGGGGTTTTCCTTGCCCTTCCCCGGGGTTTTTTTTGATCCCATCTCTATTTTCCCGGCCTGACTTGACTGGGTTGGCCCCCTGGGTACAGCAATTTAGGTGAATTCCTTCCCAAAGAAAAATAAGCACCCCCGGACCAACCTCGAATCAGATGCCCTCGTGACAGTCTTGATCCGACCTTAAACCCCGGGCCCCCTGGGCCCCTATATTAATAAAAATTTAAAATAATAAAAATAAGTAAATAATAATATAATAAAAAGTTTATATCATTATAAAAGATAATAATAACAAAAACAAAAACAACAATAATAAAAAAATAATAATTAATAATATAAAATATAAAATTAATAAATAATATAAAAAAATAAAATAAAAAAAAATAATAATAAAATAAAAATAATAATTTAATAAAAAACAAAAAAAGCGGGTGTTTTTAAAAATAATAATAACAATAATGATGATAATAATGATGATAATGATAATAATAATAAAATAATTAATAAACTAATTAAAAAAATACCCAAAAATGATAATACAATAAAAACAATAACATGGCAAAACAACCCAAAAAAAATGGGGAATAAGATGATGATGATGATGATAGTGAGATGATATATGATGATGTGATGAGTGATGATGATGATGATGAGATATGAGAGATGATGATGATGATGAAAATGATGTTATGTGATGTTGAGATGAAGATGAAAAATACAACTTTCACTTTAGGCTCTGAAAAAACTACGCAAGCACCTGCCCCTTTAGATAAAACAAATCAAAACAGAAAATTCCCAAATGCATGACACACTTGACACTGAGATGCATGATAAATGTCAAAAAATAAATACGGTCTTAGAAAAATTTTACAAATTTATGGGATGATGATGATGATGAGTTTGATGAGATAAGATAAATAAAACAACAATTAAAATAACAAACAACAGAAATATTATAATTATTATAATAAAATCGACCCCAAATTAAAAAAATAAAATATAATAAATAAAATAAAAATAAAATAATAAAAATAATAATAATAAATATAATAATAATAATACCGGAAATCCAAATTAGAAGAAGCCCAAAAAAAATAGTTTTAAATAGCTAGCGCATGTTCCAAAGAGCCTTATCGATCGGAAGTATTTTGTGTTCCTGAATTGATTTGACAGGATGTTTAATCTGTAATTGTTCTGCATATTTTTGCAAATTTTTGTTAATGTTCCATTACCTCAAAATTCAATCACCCTAGATCGCTGGTAGTGACCCCGGTGTTTAATTTTAATTAGCAGTCTGAAGAAACTTTTACAATAATAAATAATAAATAATATAATAATAATAATAAATAATAATACTAATAATGATGATGATTTAAAGATAAACAATAAAGAAAATAAAATAATAATAATATAATAATAATAATAATAATAATAATAATAATTGTAACAATAATTAAAATCACATATCATTATCGCTATTACATAACCTTATTTTTTTGGGTATGGTTTTCCTTATTTTTTCTTATGGGTTTTTGATTTTTTTTGCATTTTTTTATTTTATTTTTAAAAAAATTGATTTGGTTTTTCATGCTTTCTATTTTTATTGGGGGTTTTTCTGTAATTTTATTGGGTTGTTTTTTTTTGGGTTTTTTTTTTTGGTTTTTTTTTTTTTTGGTTGTTGGGTTGCTTTTGGTTTTTTGCATTTTTTTTTTTTTGTGTGTGGGGGTGTGGTTGGGGGTTTTTTGTGGTGTGTGTGTGTGTGTGTGGTTGTGTGGTGTGTGTGTGGGTTGGGTGTTGTGTGGTGTGTGTGTGTGTGTGGTTGTGGTTGTGTTGTGTGTGTGCTTGGTCTGTTTGGTGTGTTGGTAGTTTTGTGGTTTTTGTGTGATTGTTGTGTCTGTGTGTGCAGTGTGTGTGTGTCTGGTGTGCATGTGTGTTTTTGGGCTGTGTGGAGGTTTGGGTGTGTCTTGGTGATGTTGTGGGGCTGTGTGTGCATGTGTGGTGTTTTTTGTGTGTGTGTGTGTGTGTGTGTTGTGGTGGTGTGTGGGTGTTGTGGGGGTGGTTGTGGGTGTGTTGTGTGCATGTGTTGTGTTGGTTTGTGTGGGGGGGGGTTGGGGGTTTTGGGGGTTGTGTGTTTTGTGTGTGTGTGTGCGTTTTTGTTTTGTGGGGATTGTGTGTGTCGTGTGTGTGTGGGGGTTTGTTGGGTGGTGGGTGTGGGTGGGGTTTTTGGGTGTGTTGTGTTTTGTGTGTGTTTTGGTGTGGTTTGTGTGTGTGTTGTTGTGTGGTGTGTGTGTGTGTTGTGTGTGTGTGTGGGGTGTGTTGTTGGGGGTTGTTTGGGGTGTGTGTGTGTGTGGGGGGTGTGTGGATGGGTGGAATTTTTGTGGTTGGGGGTGTGTGGGAGTGGTGTTGGGGGGGGGCGTGTGTGTGGTGGTGGGGGTTTTGTTTGGGTTTTGGGGGTTTGTGTTTTGTTTTGGGTGTGTGGGGGTTTTGGGTGTGTGTGTTTTGGGGTGTGGTGTGGGTGGTGTGTGTGTGTGTGTTTGGGGTGTTTTTTGTGTGTGTGTGTGGGTGTGTGTGTGGTGTGTGTGGGGGTGGGTGTGTGTGGTGTGGTGTGTGTGTGGTGGGTTTGGGTGTGTGTGTGTGTGTGTGTGTGTGTGTGTGTGGGTGTGTGTGGGGGGTGTGTGGGTGTGGTGGGGTGTGGGGGTGTGGGTGTTTGTGTGTTGTGCGTTTTTATGTGTGTTTTTTGTATTGTGTGTGTTTGGTTGTGTGGTGGGTGGGGGGTGGGGGTGGGTGGTGTTGTGGGGGGTGTGGGGGTGTGGTGTGCGTGTGCTGGCTGGCTGTGCTGGCTGTGCTGTGCATGGCATGGGCAGTCTTTTAGGGAAAGGTGGTAATAAAACCCCAGGAGCTCCATTTCCTTTCCCTTTTGAACCCAAAAATTAACAAACTTTTCCCCCAGGTTTTTACAACTGAAAAGGAAAGGAACTCTTCAATTTTTAAAAAAAGGTTAGTGGACCTGAAAAAAACTGTCCCCCAGAAAATCCATTGTAAAAACCCCTTGACAGTTGTGGCACACCCTTCCGCTGTTAGTTGCCTTTCCTTTTCCCCGTTTTTTTTTATTATTTATTTTCATTATATATATTTTTTTTAACAATCAATGACTCTGCAAGGTTGGCCCCTTTTTTATTGCGGGGAAACACGGGGGATTTGTTTACAAGCAGCAGCGCGTCAAAACCACTGGCTTTTGGGGATCACAAAATGAGTTAGGGATTTGGGGGGTTTTGGGGCCTGCCAGTTTTTACGAAAAAAATTCTGGAGATATTTCCTATCTTGATGAGGGCGGGTGTTCCCCCAAGGTACACCCATCCTATGGGAAGGGAAAAGTGTGTTTTCGCAACACCCCGAATTAGAATGCCCCATCCATGGGAAGACTTCTCCAAAAATGATAAAAATAAAATTACTGTCTTGCCCAACAATTACAGTCCCCCTAACACACAAAAAAATGTGCCACTGGTGGAATACCAATGTAAAAACAAGCCACAGACTTCTTCCAGTGCTTCCCCAAACATTTATATTTTTTAAGTCAGAAAGGAAAAAATTTTTTTTTGCAAGGTACATGTGTTATATGTATTGGGATTGTGGTTTTATATGATAATAAATATATTTTAAATAGTATATGATATACTTATGCCATCAAAAATATATATAAAATATATTATATATATATATATATTATTATATAATATATATTAATATATATTGCAACCAAAATACATTTTTATACACATTTATATATAAAAATATATATAATTATATACTTATTAATATAAATAATTTTAATTAATTTTAAATATTATGTATTAAATTTTAATTCTTTTTTTAGATATTTAAATAAATATATAAAATTTTAATATTTAAAATTATAAATTTTATATATATATAAAAAAAGCTTGAGTCAACCCCCCTTTTCCATCACAAAAATTCCTATGCCCGCATATAGAGCGTGTCAAAGGCAAACAATTTTTAAAACCTTTCACTCCTTTTTGGTGTAAAAAAAGGTTCTCTTTTGGTGCGTAACTATGGCCCTTAATGCTTTAAGCAAATTTTCTCGTTACCCTTAATTCCCAATGAAAGTCAAATCACTTTTTACAAGACAAATTTGTCGGGCCTGTCTTTAAAATTTTAAAGAAATTTCCATTAAATAAAAAACATTAGATAAGTAGTCTGCGTATTTTCATGCCGATCTAGAAAAGGGTCACTCTCTCCAAACAAACACAATTTCTACGTATAACTTTATTATGGTTACCTTATAAACCAAAATTCTTTAAATGCCACTTTCAGGTTGAACATTGTTCCCCTTTAAAAACCACTTACCGAGGGAAAACGGCGTTAAGCATTAGAAGCTGGTTGCGCACTTGTCAAAATTTGGGTCATCTTTTGGGTTTTCAGGGGGTCCTAGTCCTACTGTTGCCCGGGGAAATTACCCCCCAAATCTAGGGGTCTGGTTTTTTATGTTCCCCATTCTTATTGGGTGCCATTTTCCAATAAAAAGCCTTTAAAGCAATTTCCTGTCTTTTTTTCTTTAAAAATGCGATTACTTCAGCGAAAAAATACATTCTGTGAGTTTTTTTTAAAAAATCAAAACCGGGGAAAAAAGTAGGGGGGGGTTTTGATGTTCCCTAACCCAGTGTGATTGGTCCTTTTTCCCCAAAATGCAAATAAATACAGATTTACTTTCTAAATAAAACTGAAAAATTTTTTGACGTTAAAAAATGTGAAATGGTTCTTGACAAATATACTATTAGAAAAGACCAAGTAGGAAAAGGGGTTTCTGCGTTAAGAAAGATTTGGGGGGAAACAAATAAGGGGAGGGTTTTTTTTTTTTTCCCTGGTCATCAGGGAAAATAGTTTATCCAGTTTTTTAAAATTTTTTGAGAGGATTTTTTACATTCCTATTAATCCCCTTTGTTGGGTTATACACGAAGGTTCCCCCCCCCCTTTGTCTGAGCGCGAGTGAGTTGTACCCCAACAGCATGCGTCCGAGATTTTTTTGTGGAAATTTTTGTGAAAGTGGGTCAACCCGCGCTGTGTTTTCTTGTCTTTCACATTCCTTGTTTATTATATAAAATTTTAATTATTTTATATATATAATATTATATATAATATATATTATAAATATAAAAAATATTATATTTAAATTTTTTATAATAATAAAATTTTATTATTAAATAAATATATAAATATATATTATTAATTAATATATATTATTAATATATTAACAAATAACATTTATAAATGTGTATATTATAAATATTAATAATTTATTATTATATAAAATTTTATATATAATTTATTAAAAATTTATAATATATATAAAATTTGTGTATATATATTAAATATGTGTAAAATATATAAATATAATATATCGGTTAATTGAGACCACTTACAGTATTTTCCCGGGGCATCATTTTCTTTTACTAAATATCCTGTCCCAAAAAATATTTGATACCAATAAATAGTTTTTTCGTGTATTTTTCCCGAGTATCGACATCGACATTGCAGTCTATCAAAAGGAAGGGAGAGGGAGCTGGTGTATGCATGTGCGTCTCTCTCTCCACACACATTTTTATTTTCATCCAGCAGCCTGAATCAGTCCACTGCAGGACGTAGGCCTCTCCCAATGTTTCCAACTTTCTGTTCTTGAGTTTTTTTTTCCAGTCTTGGCCCCAGTTATTGTAAAAAATAAAAAAATAAAAAAATAAAAAAATAATAAATATATATAAAAGACAATAATAATTATAAAAATATATATATAAATATATCATAATATATATAAAAAACACACTATCATTAAATATACAAAAATTATATACACAACATATTATATAAATAATCATATATATATAATATATATAATATATATATATAAATACATAATATAACATAATAATATTATATATAATATATATATATAATATATATTATAATCATCATGTTATAAAATATAAGGAAGGAAAAGGAATGAATGAATAATAATATATATATATATATATTAATATATAATATTATATATAAAATATTTTATATATAATATATATCATTAATATATATAATACATTATAATTATAATTTTTATATATTGGGGGGAAAGGGAAAGGAATGAATGAATGAAGGTAAAGAGGGAGGGAGGGAAAGAAGAAAGGGAGAGGAGGAAGGGAGGTAGGTAGGCATGGCAGCGATAGGGATTTTTTTTATTGAAAAAAATTCTGATGCATCAACATCAAAGGTCATTTGCTGAGGCAAGGGCTGAGAACAATAGCTAGCATTAATTTTTTTTTTTTTTATAAACTTTCTTCTTTTAATTAATTTTCATTTATTTTGTGTTGACATACTTTCATTTTTTGTACATTAATATTTTTTATGTAAACTGAATGTTTTATATGCTCTGTAAGATATGAGAAGGAAGGAAGGGAAAGGGGGAAAAAAAAAAAAAAACACACACACACGCTCCAGTTTATCAAGGAATCCAAATTGCTGTGGGTGCCATACAAATTGGGTAAATCTAGTTTCTATAAACATGAAAACTAAGCTCTTATGATTCCCTTTTTATTTTTTTCTTTCTTTTAACCGACCTTCATAATTACCTTCCCTTTTAATGCTGCTATCTACCATTCTGTTACTACTATAGTAATACTTGCTGAGAGCTCTCTTGGGTTTTGCTTCTGCCAACTTTTCCTTGTGCTCAACAGGTAAGGGGGGGATGAAAACTGAGCTAGCATTTTAAAAAATGTGCTGCTCTAATAGGAGTGGACCATGAAAGTGGTAATATACAAAAAAATCAAAAACTACTTGTAAGTTCTATTCTCTCGACTTTCCCACGCATTCTTTATAATTAATACCTTTCTTGTGTTTCCACATATCAGTACAATTATATCATGCTCTGTGTGAATCCTATAATTCTGCAAAAATAAACACATTTTGCAGTTATTTTAATATAAATGGATATAAGATATATCAACTGGAGTGGACATTGAGTGTCACATGCCCAAAAATCTGGGCTTAATTTCTGTTAATGTGTTGTCAACTCCAAAATGTTTCTACCTTGTATGTGCAGTATGCAGTGAAAAGTTATCCCTCTGAAAAACTGTTTTTGTATTACTTTTACTTCTACATTAGAATATATAAATTGGGAAATTACACTTCTCTTGCTTTCCAGTCACTGCAAATTACACAGGAGTGAACAATATACACTATTCAGTCATTCACTAAATAATTACTTTTGCAACTTAAATTACTATTTACATATATTAAATCCCAATACTGTCATATATTTTACACAAAATAAATGAAAACACATGCACAAAATATTTATTTCATAAAAGAGAAGGAGAAGGAGAAGGAGAAGCAGAAGAAGCAGAAGAAGAAATGTATATATGAACTAACTACTAAATAAAGAATATTAAGGAAGTCTATTGGGGCATTCATTTGTTTTAAGTGAAGCTGAAGGTGGATTTCTTCAGTAACACCACCATCAATGCTTTGAATTATAAATGAAGGTTACAGTCATTCCATACCATTAAAAAATGTAGGGATTTAGATGCTGAGAATTTAAAACTAGAAATAATAATAAGTGCACATCCGTAATCCATACACAAGTCTGAGTATAAACTTTGGGATATAAATACACAACAAAAATTTAATGGTGACACACGGATTACAATAATAAATGTGGAAATCTAAAGATGTACAAATCTTCTTTGGCTTCTTCAGTCCAGGGGTCTAAGACTAGTTCCAGAAAGACATTGGTTTTTATTTGTCAGCTTTTAACATAACACACTAAAGAATTCTTAAGCAAAAAAATTACTTTCATTGTTCTTTCAACATATGGGTAACGGTCCCTTTCTTAGTCTACCACCACCCTATCCAACTCTTTATCTTTAACTTCATGTACTGGAAAAGTTAAGAGTAAAAATAATGATAATAATATAATAATATCACTAACTTACAATGATTTGCTCTGAGAAAATATATGGGGTTGACAGTAGCTGCATATTGCACAAAAACAGTAAATCCAGTAGAAGAAAAGAACAATGATGAAAAATTCTCTTTTCTTGGGCTTTCCTTTAAAGTCTGGGGTATTTTTTGAGCTTTATATACAATTACTTGACAGGTACCCCATATTATACACATGATACATCAACATTTTAGAAATACCTTGGATAAAGAAACTGAACTAGAAACTACAGAAAAATCATCTATCCACAATACTGTCTGGATTATGTAAATGCAAAAAATTTCTTGTATTCATTATTTGTACTTTTAACTTCTATACAGTTTTAGAATTTTTGAGCAAATGAAACAGGACATGAGAGTGTTGAATTGATGGTGCATTGAAGGCTGTCTCAGCTGAGAACCCAATGCAATGAACTTGGCCTAATTGTTATGAACTTGCACAGGCAAAAAAAAGAGGATTTCGAATAAAACACCAGATGACATGGAATAATCAACACATCTTATTATTTTCCTTGTGCATTCCGTATAAAAATAAGTTAAGACATGAATTAAATCGAAAACAAAATTTTTCATGGCATTTGTTAATTTTCAGGACAAAGTTCAAGTTTCGTGGTGGAACATGTAATGGTCAGCTTCACTTTTGGTATCAGGGTGT
>NW_023659328.1:0-21581 GCF_015228065.2 Penaeus monodon
TTAATTTCATATATATATTATTCTACTTATTATTATCACATTCATACCTTATTTATAGTATGCTCATATTAATTTTTTTTCCATCATTTCTTTATTCATTATTATTATTTATATACATTGTTGTTGTTATTTTTTTATAATTATTATTTCTATTTTCATTATTATTATTATTATTTTATTATTACTGTTAATTATTATTATATTATTATTATTATTATTATTATTATATTAATTATTATACTACTACTATCATTTTATTCTTATAGTAATTGTTATGATTGTAATGGCAATATTAATAGTAAATAATAAAAACAATAACAATGATAATGCAAATATAATATAAATATTGATATCAATATTAATAGTGATAATAACAAATTATCTTTATTCTTTTGGAGATTATTTTTTCCCTTTTTACTATCATTATTCTGTTCAATTATGATTCCAATATACATCATCTATTATATACACCATTAATAATACTCACAATATTACAGTTATAAATTCATCAATATTATTGCTATTATTATTGTAATTATAATATTATTATTATTGTTATTATTTATTATTATTAACTTATTCTTCTTGTCATTGTCACCATCATTATCAGTTTATTAAAAACCATTTTTGTTATCATTATAACACACAACACACACACACACACACACACCACACACACACACCACACACACACACACACACACACAAAATATATATATATATAAATATTATTATTATTATTTATTATTATTATTATTATTATTATTATTATTATTATCACGATAGCAGTAATGATAATATATATAATATCACAAATGATATTATTAATAATTGCCTTACGACACAGCTCGAAACTTACATATTGCCCCTCCAGCGTAAAACAAGATGAACTATTCAAGTAATTTCTGCTCCAAGTATGCTTTGAAGTGGAGCTAGCTGGCGCTACCTGTTTTAATCACGGCAGAGGCAATGAGATTTCGAAGCAAAAGAAGTATATCTTCCAAATAAAAACTTCACCAATGTTCCAGACTGTTTTCTTTTTCTGTTGTTTTTTCGCCTTTGACAAAAAGATCAGAATCCTCACAACCCTGTGATATTCACAAAAACTTGATCTCAAGCTGAGGTCAAAAACGGCATCATGCAGGAGGCTTTGGGCGACGTTCGACCTCGTCTTTGCTTCTCCTCCCAGCTTATTAACATTCCCCATTTCTCTCTATTTGTACAGTCATTGTTGTGTCATTTGACATCACATACTGTTGTATAAACACTTGGTGTATTCGAACTACAAACAATATGAAACAGGTTTCGAAATATGCGTTTTGACTGTCCTCGGTTGCCATTTTGCTTTATCTTTCATATGTAGAATCCTCCTTTCCATACTTTAACTGCCATTTCCAATGTTACACATTCTCTTCCTTCCTTTTGTGAGCTAATTTGTCCACCACAGCCATTTCGGCTTCTCATTTTCCTTATCCTTTTCCTATGTTAAGGGGACAAGTAAAGTCTTTCATGTTGACCAGCTAGTACCCGGACGCACATTAGCTGAGTCACTGTATCCTCATCTTCCTCTTCGTCCAACCCCCTCCTTCAAGTATTTCAAACCTGAACCTCTGGTCATGATTGGAGTTTTAAAAAAGACAAAGAAGTGCTTTGTAATGTCCAGAAAAATCCAGTGTGGAGCACCAGGATGACCATCAGCAATTTCCACATCTTGCACCCACTGCATATCCCATATGGCCGGATTACGTCATGTTATCATGTCTATGATCATTGTCTCGTTTAACTTTCATCTTTGTTTAAGCATTAAATACAAGGTTCTGACAAATGCATTTTAAACTATTGCAACGTACATCAATTCTTCACTTTGCCGCTGATAAGCCAAATAGCATAACTATTGTTAAAGTATCATTCACTGTAAACTCACCCGAACAGGAACTTCAAGGGAAATTAATATTATGAGGAACTCTGAACGAAATTTGAATATTTACCTTCAATTTCGCTGTACATGTATGAAATATGATATAAGCTACTGCTGAAGGGAAAACATTTTGTATTTTCGTTCCGTCTGTGATACTAATGCATTTCTAACTTTGATAAACAAATAATTACAATACCAACAGCGTCTCATAACATAACAATAGTTCGGTATGAAATTTTAAATTGAGACAAATTGCAACCAGCATGCAAGTGTGCCGCGATTACCCTTTTAGTATGTCGCATGGTTGTTTGCTCTAGAAGTTACTGCCTTTCAATTTGGAAACACTAAGTAATGGTAGTTTACCCTAGTCAAAAGTTTCCTGTTTCAAACGTCAGTAGTTTATACATTTTCACATAAACATAATGACTATACAGAATGCAGTTGGTGTTGCAGGACTTCAGGATATATTTTTAGTGTATTGCCAGGCTTCAAAGGCCACAAATCACTGTTTTAGGATGTACACTTCATTCACTAATAATACTGAGGATAGTGGAATTCATAAATCCCTGCAACAAGTGTTATGCAGTTCTTTTTCAACATATAACAATGTCAAGTGACGGTTTATATAATATAAAAAAATCAGTACTAAACTTCTGGAATATTATTTTACTTATTGAAAAATTTCTGCTGTGTCAACATCTAAGGTTATAAGCAGCATATATTCAAATTATATTGGTAGTGTGAGGCTTGGGGACAAAGCTTCCAGGTAAGGAAGTGATATATAACATCAAGGGTCATATGGCACTGGTACAGTATAGTAGTTAAAAGGGTAAGGAAATGGTTAATGGTTAAAAGCAAGATAAATGTGCTAGACATCTAAGGTCATGTAGCACTATAGTTAATGTTTGGGAAGGGTGGTTGAGTTAGTGATTAGTTGTCTAAGCCGGGCAAAGGAATTGGTGAGTGAAAGGGTTAGAGTCGGGTGTGGTAAGGAGTTAGATTAGATGGAGGGTATGTATGAGGAAAGAGAATAGGTTGTTGAAACAGAAAGTGTGGGATTCTGTAAGGATGTCTGATAGGTTGGGAGGTCGGTGAAGGGAGGATAGGTGGGGGAAAGCAGAGGTAAGTATGGACGAGACATAAAGGGAATGTGGGGAAGAGACAGAATGATAATTGGGGATTGGTATTGGAGGATGTGTAAGAAAGGTCTCTTGAAGGCATACAATAGATGGGTTATAAGAGGATAGGATATGACAAAGGTCAGGTCTGTGGGGAGCGGAAACCGCGAATATTCCAATGAAGGATAGTTATACTTTAGTGATATAGATTGTAGTACCGCTTTGGAGATTTTGGGGGGGGGACGCAGCTAGAGGGTGGGGATAAGGACCAAGAGGTCTGAGATGGGAGAGGTGTGGGAGTTGGTGTTCTACTAGGAGGGGTATTAGGAGACAAGGGGTTCTGTGGAAAGGGATATTTGTGATATAAGGGATTCACGTATGTATCAATGAGGGAGTGGAAGGGATGGAGGGGATGATGGGAGGGTTACATAAGGGATTCACGTGTGTATCAAGGAGGGAATGGAAGGGATAGAGGGGATGGTGGGAGGGTTAATGGTGGGCGGGGTTGGGTCGGGGGGGTATGGGCTTTGTTGGGAGGGGTTAGGAGGATAGGGTGTAGAGGGGATATCGTTAGGGGGGAGGATGGATACAGCAGTTACTTGCAGTGGGGAAAGGGGAGCAGGAGTTGTAAGATTTGAAGGTTGAGTGTCAGTTTTCATTAAGTAATCTTGAATTTTTTAAAATAGTTTCTTCTGAGGAGTTTGGTTGGGGAGTTTTGGGGGATAAAGGATTTCTTGTAGGGGGGGGAAGGGGAGGATTGGTGTTCAAGCGTTGGGGCAAAGGAAGGTGGAGGTGTTTGTGGTGGTAGGGGAAGAGGGGGTTTGGAACGTTTTGTTCTGTCTGTTACGGGTAGTGCGAGGAGGGAGAGGGGAAGGTGTTGGGGTTGTAGTGGTGATTGGAGTATCTGTAGTAGAGATTGGAGTGTCTGGGTTAAGATGGCAAAAGAGTTTGACGGGGGAAGGTAGGAGGTAGAAGAGGGGAGTTAGATGTAGGGGGGTGGGTTTATGAGAATGGTAGAATGAACAGTATTACTGGAGTAAGGATTTAAGAGAGAAACCACGTCGACGTGTTTCCTGTCTGGCTCCTTTTGTGTGAGTCCAAGTTTGAATCTGAGAGTTGCTCCCTCAGACTCAAACTTGAAAGGTGAGACAGCCCCTATAAAAAATACATATGGGGGCCGCCACAGTTGGCACATGTGCGTGATTGTGCAGAGCATTTTAGATCGGGTATGGCCAGGTTTGGGCAACATATGGGCATCTGGCTGTGGAACGGCAATTTTTTGGCTGGGTGTCCTAGACGCCAATAATTTTGGCACTGACGTGGAGGAGGTTGGTATGGACGAACAGGGAGGGAATCTCCTCCTATGTAGACGTAAAGGGAAGGTCATTTTCTACGGAAGGTAATTTGGCTATATTAGTGGGTTTCTTTCGATGACCTCTGGGGGGAATGGAGTAGCATTGTAACGATGTTGCATCATAGTCTGTGAGACAGGCAAGTAGGTTCTTCTCCACAGTTGACCAATCTTTGTCATAGATGGACAATGTGCTTGGAGATTGAAAACTTTTTCCGGTGCAAGTATTGAGGGTTGGGGATGGGGTTCTGCAAGGATGGGGTTACCATATATGTCTGTTATTTTTGGTTATGCTATAGCTTGGTTTTGGATGTTACTGTGACAAGACGGGAGCGGTCGGGTCGGCTACGGAAAGAGACTTTCCCTTTACTTGTTTTTGGGAGACATTGTTGGAAGAGAAGGGTGTTTCAGAGTAGGGAGCTGTGGAAGGGATCCACGAACAATCGGTCCCTTTTTGGCTGCGCTAAAGAGAGTATTCAAGATTGTTGTAGAGATAGGGGTATTTAGAAGGGCGGGGCGGGGACGAAGATGGAAGTAGTGTTGAGGGAGGTATGTTATGGAGAGGTGGGCAATAAGGCTGTAAGGTATATAAGGGAGGATGGGGTGGTTGATGTTGGAGGTTGTGGGATAGAGGTGTTGAAGTTGAGCATGCTGGAAGAGGGGAAATGTTCCTTAAGGGTTGATTGTTGGCTACTGTACTAGTGGGCATTGATGAGGGGGTATTTTTATTGCAGTGTTCGGAGCCGTGGTCAAAGGAAAGCCTGGGGTCGGGGAATCGGGTGGGTTTACATCTTTTGGGGCTATTTATAAAGGGGCAAGCCTCATTCCCCCCTAATAGTGGGGATATTTTTTTCATTACTGGCCATGGTAAACCTGGGTTATGTTGGGGATAAAAACAGGGTCCCCCCTTTAGGGGTAAGGGTTAGGTAACTAAATCAGGGGAATACCATGCCCATGGCTCCCTCAGGCCGTTCAGGACTGGCCCCAAAGTCAAACCTTTCATCCTTTTAGCACGGCTCTCACACCTTAGGAGGTGGGGTAGCAGAAGGGTTTGGTGAAGGGACAGAAACAAAAAGTGGGGAAGGAAAAAAATACCATGCAAAATTAGTTGAGTCGAGGGCTGAGTCCCAAGGTTGGGAGTTCCCCATCATTGGGTCCCAGTCTCCCCCTCCTAAGCCCCCCCACAACAACAACGGGCAAGGGATGGGGGGAAAGGGTAAAGGGAAAGAGTTGATGATTAGGTAAAGTTACAGGTTTAACAGTACTAGAGGGTAATATGGGGAGTGAAAAGGGTAGAGAGGGGACTTCTGGAATTGGTTTCATGGTTGTTTATTTTTTTTAAAAATAATCATAGACTACACTAAAGTCTTGTTACTTTTATACTGTTACTGTATATGTTTCTATTGATAATTTAAATTATTTCTTCTGAAATGCTGAATAAGATATTATTCCTTAGTAACAGTATCAATGCTAAATTCAACACAATTTTTAATTCTTTCCTCTAATGATTAACTTACAAGTACTTTTCTTGTATTCAGGAATAATGAAACTTATTGATAGAGAAAATTATTTAATTCTTTATTCTTACAGGCTAGGTGGGTTTTTTATCCATGATATTCATTATATTTAAATAAAAATAACATTTTCAGAAAAATATATATCAGGCTCTTTCAAGACAGTAAAGATAAACTTTGGGGTTTGGGAGAAAGAAATTTTATTTGTCTTATGTGTACCCGAATATTACAAAAATTTTTTTTTTTATTTTTTATTGTTATTTCAATTGAAGCAGTAAAGAGGCATGGAAATGAGTCAAGGGAAAACCCAAATTACAAAACATCAGATTAAACCAGATCTGAAATTCCCTTCTTATCTCTTACCGCTTCTAGAATAGCATGGGGTAATGAAGTTTAACATCACAAAAACTTTTTCCCTTTAAAAAGCATTGGTGTTCATCTACACAAAATCCCAACTAAAACCAGTACAGTTATTCAACAACTCCATGTAAATTTTTTTTTTTTTTTTTCTGACACAAAAAAAACTGATCATTCCACTAATAAAAATGTGACATGTATGAAACAAATATTGAGCAAGTGGTCAACAAATTTTCACAATGAAATTGTTTATGAATAGTTTCATATCAAAATCTGTCATACTTAATTTTTCCCGTAAGAACATTACTCATATTACTGATAAAAATAATAATTGCTTCCACACCTAAAAATGTATTTACACATCTTCCATAGTGATCTTATTGTTCTTCCATAAAGTGGGCCACTGAAGTGTACTAGGTGCCAATAAACACTACATGAACTAATTTTAAATTACCTACCTTATGCAAATGAGTTTAAAAACATCAATACATATAATATGGCAATAAATATGTAAATATCAAATGGTAAACAATAAGGCAACAAGTCACTTTCAAAGATATAATGGATTGTAAGGATTGTAACCAATGCTGTTTAGAACCAAAAAATATTTTCCACCAGCATAGAGGTTCTGGCAGCATACACTTAAAAAAATATATCAGAAACTCATCTCAAAAAAGTACTTTATTCTTAATATGCACCTTACTGGCACCAAATTTCGAATTAACTGTAATATGATCCCTGTCAAGTGTGACCCTCTATAAATAACAGAGGCCCAGATTTTCTTCAAATAACCAAAAGGAAATTTCACCAAAAATATTTAACGGTATCCCAAAACCAAATTAATAAATTTATAGCCCTACAACTTTCTCATTTACAATCCACTTACTAAATTGTTTACACAGTCTTACCACTAACATGCGCTTTATATCTAAAGCCATGAGAAGGTTTTTAAAGGACTCTGAGAATGACTTCTGACACTTTGTCAAAAGCTCCAACAACATACTGGTTATAGATTTTTTTTGGGGCTAAGGGGGCCCCGCAATGAAAAGGAAAACCATTATACTGTATGTAAATTAATTTATGATATCCAAATATTACATACTAGGTTTCATGAAGGAACAAATCGTCTCACAGCAGAGACAAAATAGTTAATAAATAGAAATAACTAGAGGAGATGGAGGAGCAGCAAAATAAAAGAGAGTAGAATAACATTGGAAAGGATATTGTGAAAGGAGAACAAAAATTAACCTAAAAAATACTTACACAAATACTCGTGACATCATAAATTCCTGAATATTTAGCAAGTAGGGTCTAGCAGTATTTCCAACGGAAGATGCAATCGAGCAGACACCATCAACACCAGCACTCCCATAGTAGATTACAGACTCACTCAATCCAGGGATGGCAGTATCCAACTATAACAGAAATGGGTGGAAAAAAAAGTCAGCAAATAAATAAATCAGTTAAACAAGGCAGATATAAAGGATGAGAAAATTTGATTTTTCCATGTTACCGATTCCTGATGAAAAAAGTGGAAAGCAAATCTATTCACTAGACTTATACAACAAACGAGTTATCTAAAAAACTCTCAGATTATATTTTGAAACAATTATTACCTATTATATCAGACTCACTTTTGTTTTAATGACAGGGATGTACTCTGAAGTAGACTCAACTCCACTCATTATATAGCCCCACACTGCCTCTGCTTTGGCTAGAACCAGCAGTAAGTATGGCCCAGCCAGTTCACATCCACGACTATAGTATAGTGGAATGTTTAGTATACACCATCTGCAAAATGAGAGAATAATGATTAAATTTACTGACTTATTATGCAATTATGGGTACTGGCTTCCTCGGGAATTCACATTTTTATCATCTGTGATAAAATGAAGAGCAAGTAATTAAAATTTATCATTCATGTCTTTTAATAATAATAATAATAATAATAATAATAATATTATTATTATGAAAATAATAAAAGGAGAAGGAAAAAAAGAAAATTAAGAAGAAGAAGAAAAAAGAAAGAGGAAAAAGAAAACAGTGACGAAAAAGCAAAAGATGAGGAAATAAGGAATATGAAATAAAATGGAAGAGAAACAAAGAAAAGAAGAAAAAACACAAAAAAAAAGAGAAAAAGAGAATAATCAAAATAAAAGAGGAAAAAAAAGAAAAGTAGAAAAGAAAAACAAAAAGGTAAGAAAAGAAAAAAAGAAGAAAACAGAAGAAAAAGAAAAAAAAAAAAATTAAAAGAGAAGAAAAAAGTAATGATTAGTAATGACTGATTCTAATATTTAGTCACTTTATACTTTCATTGAAAAGAAAGAAAATAATGAAAATTTAAAATACTCACTTGTACGACTGAATAAACGACTTTTTCAGTGTTCTTCCAACAACCTCAATATATGGCACAAGTCCAAGCTTCTCAAATACCTGGCCAAGCTTTGATCCTGATAAAAGTTAGCAAGATAAATACATGTAAACATTAAATTATTATATAAATCTACAAATTTCTTAAATAAATATAAACATTGACATTAAGGTTTATGTATAATTCTATTTAATATTCTATTATTCAGAATAGCAATGATATACTGTATTTTTTGGTACAGTAAATGCACATGCCTATATATTTTGTGTATGTTTGAAATATTTGTGTGGCATACAAACTGGTGTATGTTATGTATATATCAGGCATAACATTAATGTTCTATGGGTACATGTGATCTGCTTGAACACAAATATATGCAAAAGTGTATAAAATTATCTTGCAAAAATAAAGGCAACTTACCATAAAAAGACCCTGCACTTCTTATATCCCAGACAATGACTGTTACAAGAAGTATAACCAAAAGCTTTGCCATATTATGGTCGGGAGTTTTCTTTTTTGCAACCTTCATTTCCTCCAGCAAAAACTGAAATTTCATTACATTACTTCATTAGAACTTTAACAATATAAAAATACATTTCAGAAACCTAAATATCACCTACTAGTTCTAGCATAAGAGTCTACAGGCACAATCTGCTTTGCAAGCAGAGAAATATATTTTATAAAGATATCTGAAAATTCAAAATACACATAAACCAGAATGAGTACATTAAACATGTAATAAGTGCAATCAAACTCCAAACTAAAACCAGAAACTCTATATACTATGGAAAATTACATAATAAAAAAAGTCTAGACAGCAGACTGAGGACACTGTCATTCTAGGTATACAAAACAGGACCACCTACCCACCTGCATGAGTGGAGGTATGAGGTGTTGCACCTAGCTACCCACACAAAATGAATTATATAATAAGCCTCATACTCTCACAAAATAACAGTTTTCAGAACACTCTAATTCTCGGGTAAATGTCTACTTACTTAATTTCACAAAAAAGAAAATCATAAAGACTATTTATATACACCATCTTATCAATTCACACAAAATGAAAATCATAAAGACCATTTCAAGTTCATATATTTAAATATATAATGCATGGTTACACCAGAAAAAAGCATTTTGAACTTCCCACAAACCACTGTCTATTAGCTACATCATAGCAGACATGTGAATTAACCTATATTGAAAGAAACTCACCGCAGATATTTTGAAGGGCATACCCTTTATGATGATTTCAGTCAGTATAGCAAAAACAGACTTTTTGGCCAAGACATTACTTTCCGCATGCTTCAATTTTTCATCAAAAATCAAACTTGCGAACTGATTCTCACTTCCTTTATTATATTTGTTTTGCTTTAAAAACATCTGACGATGATTGTGGTTTCCCTACATTTGAGCCAGATAAGATCTTTCTCTTCAAACTGCGACTTTTAAATCACTGATTTTTTATGCTAAGAATATGCTGTTCGCATTCAAGAGCTCTAATGTGTCCTGCAAGATTTCACATTTATTACTGATCACTTCTACCTGATCACAAACATGGCTGAGGTGATTCACCAAACTTTTGAACTGTGAACACAACAGCTTTCTGAAACTTTTTAGTTTGGATCGGTGTTTAACTTGCTAATTCTGAACTCAGATCTGTTGGCCCAATTGAATCGGGTGTTTGGGGAAGCAGGTGTTTTTTTTAAACTGTCTTACTTATTTTTTGAAACCATATCAGAAGTTTCATGCACTTTCTTTTGTGAAGTACATTTCTTTTTCAAATGCTTAAATATTTTTCCTTCCCCAGTGGAAAACTTACTGCTGCTGCTGCTTCCTTTCCAGAGGTAGAGCTACGTACAAATTTAAATACATTTGCAGAGCATTTAATCTGAGGTTCAGGAGATCCTCCTGACTGCTGAAGACACTGCCATCTGTTTTGGTATTCCACTGCAAAACTATACCATCACTGACATCATATTCATCATTCAACAAATCCTCTGAACTGTCCCACCCACTCCTTAACTTCCAAATGTCTGAACCACTTCTACAAAATTTTCCCTTTTGAAGAGAGTTAGCATGGTAATCCAACAGATCTTCCTTGCTGCTTTTAAAAAACTATCTTCAGTTGAAGCATTTTTACTCTGTCTTCTTCTATGTTCCCATGAGGAATTTCTCCTCCCCACTTCTTCCATAGCGGTGGAAGAATTAGAGGCGCGTACTTTTGAATATCTCAATGGCACTTCTTCTGACTCATATTGCCTTAGCATTAACTATGGGACTGGGTGATCTGATAAGGGTACAGAAGCATGCCGCATTCTTCCTTTTTGATCAAGAGCTGTATATCCAATATCTTTGTATACATGATGAAAGGGCTTCAAAAAGACTTTTTTCATATGCAACTGACATAATATCAATTTCTATTGTGTTGTAAATTTTGATAAATGTACACCAGTGTCTCTTGTCTGCATCTGCGCACAAAAAACCCTCAATACTATCCACTCACTTCTTGTATTTGGGAAAATTAAGACACTAGTGAAGCCAATACATACAGGGAAGCCACATTATCTTTTCCTTGTTACTTCCTATATATCTTACATACATAGTACATTTACTTATTAAGCTTTTGCTTTACACTCCCAAAATTATATGGGAAAATGGAGGTAAAATTTTAAAAATAATTATAAATATTTGTGAATTAAAAATTAGAGATTTCCTTTTAGATGTTGCTCTAAATAATAGGGCGTTATCTTTTGATTTATGAAAAGAGACACACTTACCTTTGTTGCTTTACTAGCTTCTCTAGTTCAGCTACTGCAGATGCTTTTTGTAAAAATTTTTTCATTTGCAGCTGCAAAACCTTCTATCGTTTCTAAATACCTCTTGTCCCCTTTATACGCAAAACTCTGACTTAAAATTTCCATTCTTTACCTGTAATTCATTTTTCATAACCATTAAATTTAGACTTATATAGCAAATAAAAAAAATTACAAGGCAATAAATATTAACTTGACCTAATGTCAAAAATTTATATATATACCACACACAAACATATTTGCTTTTCTATACCCAAATGGACGAGTAGCAGGGAGACTGAGGCAGATGCTTGAGGTACCCTCTGTGACCAAGTTTTCCAGCAATGTGGGTTTCCCGTGTTTAGGCACTGAACCAAGCAGGTTAGCAACTGTGTAGAGGAAATAAGTATATTTAACAAAAAGAAAATAAAAAAAATAATGAATAAAAAAAATAAAGATAAATAAATAAATTAGATCTATCACGAACAATATTAATCTCCAGACTAAAAAAGCAATCAACTACTATTATTCCACATAGTGACCCAAATACAACAAGATACTAAACACTGTTTTCTGAAATACAGAAAAATCTAGAAGGCTAAAGAACTAACCTCTACTCTTAACAGATGTGGTGCACTGGATCGAGTCGTCGCAAGAAGGAGGGGAAGAAATTGCGAAGAGTACTTCTGGACGTGAGCTAAAGGCAGTGGTCTGAAAATTAAGTTTTTCAATTCACCACGGATCATGTAAAATTCATGTAAAAGCATACCAATAATACCTGCACTTCAAATGTAAATTTACACCTACTTCATCATTCCTAAATAATTCCAAGGAGTGTAAACTACTGTGCATGTGAATAGTTCACTCATGTGAATAGTTCACTTGAGTATTTACAAAAAGAATACATGCACAGAAATATATGTTGTCATCTTTTTATTTCCCATTCTATCTTCATGTTCCTCACAAATATATACTACAGACTTGGAGCAAATAATTTGTAAATGCATAATTACCTTCACTTTTGGATAGAGAGCAAAAAGTTGTCTTGGATTGGTTTTGATAGTGACCCTGAGTTGCACCATGTGAAGTCTAGAATGGAGAAAAACTCTCGCACCCCAAGATTTTTGTACTGTCTTCGCCATCGCCACCACCTCTCCCCAAACACACTACTCCCATAGTCTACCACAAATGAGGAGTAGTTCTTCAAACCAATAATCGGCACCATCATCTCAAGCCATACTGAAATAACAATGATTTTTTGATTTTTAGAATTTCTATAGACATACCAATGAACTTTAAACTTTTAAAGATCAATAGCAGCAAATGGATAAAAAATTTAATTAGCAATTACCTTTTAAACCAACATTGAAGTCATTGATCCCTGCCTGTCCAATAGCCCAGAGTAAGGAGAGGCAAGTGGGTGTTTGGGACTGAAAACTCTGACGCAATCACAATATGCTGGCAATTTCATCACACATACATGTGGACGGTGCATTGACATGATCTGTTGGAAAGGGTGAAAACTCTTTATTTTATTTAAATTTTTAGATGTACAAAAAATCCTTTTTTAACACATTAGTGCAGTACATGCACTCACCACTTTAGTTTGTTTTAAATTTTGTTTACACATACACTTGGCAACTAAGGATTCAATTAATTCAAGGAATTAGAGTAAATAGGCAAGATCAGGTAGGCTTAGTAATTGACTCCTTGGTGATTTCTAGTACCATCTATGTGTAAACAAAATGAATAAACTAAAATCACTATGGGTGTGGATACAACACGTACACATGTCCTGCCGGTATTAGTAGGTTTAAAGAATTCCCAAAATAAAACATTTTAGAATTTTACACTTCATTACAGGACATCTTTCAAACCCTGAAATTATCCCTCATTCTTTTCATTATAAAACAAGAAATTCCCTCAGCTTTTATTACACTGAAAAACTGATGGTTTACAGTATTTTTTTTTTTTCTTAAAAGTTAGCATGTCCTCTGAGAATCAACTCAACTTGTTTGCAATTTTAAGTATTTGTGTTCAAGTTATATAGTTAAATTACCTGAATGAAAACTTTGTATCCAGCCACACTTAACCCTTACTTGTTCTTGCACCATGGATGTTACACAGTGTTTGTGGAATGCTGCAAGCACCTTGTCATTGCAACCGGAGAGGGTCTGTAGCAACAGCTGTAGAACAAAGAATACAACTATCAAGAAAAGGCTTTGTCTATTTATTTTCCTTCAACATGATTCTACAATAACTTAATTTGGCTTACTTTTGGTAAAGCAAATATACCAGAATAAAAGTTTTTAATATTCATGGAAAAAAAAAAAAAAAAAAAAAAAAAAAAAAAAAAAAAAAAAGCATAAGAAAGTGAGAGACTCACTATGAAAGAGTGAGAAAGACAAACAATGAAAATGAGTTTGTCTAGACATGACATATGTCAATTATAAGTATTGTCATAATTCATATAAAAAAAGATGCTTGGCTGCAGTGTCTGTATCTAAGCAAGACTATGGATGCACTATGAGGTCTTACCTTTTTGACTTGGGAAGACACAAGTGAAGTGGGATACGAATCTGGCTTCCCCTTGAATTGGATCTGGCATATGCACTGGGTTTATGCGAACATTCAAATAGGAAGCTAAATCCTTCAGCCAAATCAGTGGAGTATCCAAGAATCTTGCAGTAACAACATCAAGAAGGTTCTGCATTTCTGCTACATTCAGCTGAAGAAAAAATATTGAAAAATAACTATTAACTAAATAAATATTTCAAAATGTAAACACTGTAAAAGTCCTATATCTTATATAGCTATATAGCCAGATAGATAAGAGAGACAGATTGTGAGATATACTATAGTTATTTGCAGATGCATCAATATGCACTTGGAACTATGGCATCTTTAAATAAAAGGCAATATAGCTTAATTGCTGATCAATTCGCCCATTGGCACTGAGTATATATACACTACCTACTGTAGTGAACTTGTGAATTTTGTTTGCACAAGTGCTCAGCCACCAAGGAGGTCAATTTATTATTGACATTATAATTACAGAATTGTTATTAACAATACCTACTGAATCTTGGTGATGAAACCATCACCTCATGGAAAATTTGGGCTGCCGGCTGAGGTGAAGGGAATGTGCCTCCATGAAAATAAGTTGCACAAAGTTCTTGGATGAAGATTTGACTCAGTGGGGATTTAGGAAGGGGTTCTTAAATTATTTCATCTGGTAAATGAGTGACTCCAAAGACACTATTTCCATGTTCAGGCTCTATTCCTGCCCACATGACCAATAGTGCAGAATGTTTTATAGAAAACTGAATAATATGAAAATATAAACAAATTACACAAATAACAAAATGATACTAATTATTATTCCATGGACTTGAAGACTCCCCAAAGAGATATGGAGTCTGTGCAAGGAAAACAGTTTATTTACCATCATGATACAGCATAACAAATGTTAAATACAGATGTGGGGACAGGAAAAGAAAAACAAAAAGACCCCACCCCCATGAGAAGACATCCACATTACTTAGATGCAACAGGTTAATGCAGCCTTGGATGGCCAATTTATTTTTTCTACAGACTACATTTTACTTATTAATCACTGGCAATGCAAAATTCCAATTTTACAAAGAGTGGTTTGGAGTATAAGGGAGAAATAAATATTTTTCTATAAACCAGATGTATCAAATTTGAAACCCTTAGAGGATCTATTTTCATTCCAGCTATCATCTTGAGGACAAACAAGAGAACACCAATGGTTCCCTAGGGTGAGCTTATGAAAAACCACCTGGTATATTTTGCCAGAATGTACATAATTGAGGTTTGTTTGTCTTTGCTTGAGCATGAGGCTTGAAGGAATTGCTGCAGCAAGGCTTGCTTGATAAGAAATATTTTTGTACTGGATTTCACACCATGGGCCATCCATCACAGATTACAGGACTTTTCAAGCAGATTTGGATAGAAAATATGTTTATTTTTGAAAGCAGCTGCAGGTGTCTTCTAAACTGTTACCTGATAAAGTATGCCTGGTGATTATTCTTAAAAAACACATATAAATGAAAAAAACAGTTAAGTTACTAGTTCTCATACATGCAAACATATATGATCTTTATCATTGTGGGAGAAAAACAAAAAACAAAAAAGACTAAAAAATGTTAAAAGTGAAGGCTATGAAAAAATCAGCTTACCAAATTGATCTCAAACAAAATAAGTCATCCCTTTGCAATAATACAGTCAGAGATGCCCTGTACAACATTCCACTGCTCACCAAAGCCCAAAATCACATCCTCACCTTGCGTATAGCTTCCTCCAAAGTACCAGGCTGACGGACGCTGTTACTTTTCTTCTCTGGCTTCTTCTTCTTCTGGTCATTTTTCTGTTCATTTTTTACCTTTGGTGAGGCAGGTTTACGATTTTCTTTCCCTTCTCTTGCTGGCTCAATTCGTCCTGGAATTGAATATTTTTTTTAAACTGGGGGAAAGACAAATATAAAAGCTATGAAAAATGGATTCTTCATATTAATTGTACAATAATACATCAATAATAAACTGAAATTATACTAACTAAGACGGCCACACTACACACATTCATGAAAATATCATAGATTAGTGTTCGTAGATGTAACTCACATGTACTTAACATTCTCAAGTATTTTCTTACATTCATTTTTTACACTTCATCATGCAATGAAATCCTACAAAATAATAATGTAAAATATGCATATGCTGAATGTCATTTGTCTAATGTAAAAATACCAGCATTTTTAACAATACAATTTTGACTCTTGTTGTGAACTGAACTGAGTGTGATGTCTTGTTCTTGTGTTAGATGTAACTATGGGAACACTAACTTCATATTAAATTTTGAAGAAAATACTGTACTATACTTATATACTATTTGAGTGTTGTCATGAATTTTGGCATAATGAGGGGGTCCAGGAACTTGCCCCCAACAGGAAGACATCCCAGGGGAAGTTAGTTAGAACTTGCCCCAGTAGGAAATGTCCCATGGGAAGGGTATCCAAGGGCTTCCCCTGAGAGGGAGTTAGGAAGGTGGGTGCATCTCCCCCTCCTGCATCAACCCCCAATTCCTGATGGGTCCTCCAAGAGTGAAGGGAGTAAAAGGAAAAAAACACAAATACAGGTGCAGGTGCCTTAGTTAGATTTACAATACAGATACATACTGATAAAAACAACAACATGATTGATAGTCTGTGAATGCCACTCCCCACATTACTTTACTTTTCAAAACTTATCAATTTAACAAGTAAATTTCATATCTTCTGTGATCTAAAATACATAAAATAAATCTTCCTTTTTGCATTTTTAAATATTTTAGATATCTTTGAAATGAAAATAACCATTCTAAATGCTATATCTAAATCCTATGAGCACAATCATCAAAATAAGAAAAGATACTATTTTCTATGATTATCAAATATGATCCTATTCCCAAACTTCAAAGACCTTTTCCAATGAAAAACAGGAATAATGAATCCCTCTTCATGAAATCTGATCCCACACATGTACACAAACCAATCTTGCATCAAGGCTTGCTGTCTTGCAAGTGCAGGATCCAATATCAGATCCTTAACCACTCTATAACCAAAATTATAGGCAGTGGTTAGAAGATTGACACTTGATACTTCATTCAACACATCCACAGATTTAATGCATGATCTGTGTACTAAAATATGTTTAGAACTGGTATTGACTGGGTCCTTCCTCATCTCAGAATACAAAATTTCTGCTACTGTGCAAGTGCAAGGTCATATTCTTAGTATGCTGTTAACTCTATACCTTTCTTCTATTTCAAATTCTTGCACTTTGCAGACTTTCCCTTTCTTTACATATTCATTCATCCCACTTTTATAACAGATAAACAAGCTTATGGAAATAACCATAAAAATATATACTAGAAATATATTTTGACTCACTGAAAGTATGAACAATGTTCATTGCAACAAATGTAGAAAAAGGTAAGAGTAAGAATTATATCTACACAACATGAGATGTATCTGATGTGTTCAATTTTATCTTCATTGAGAATAAATATTTTTTTCTGATGAAACTATACTCGAAATGCATTCAACACATTTCTCATGTTATTATAATGATTCTCATTTATAACTTTTTACAGGTCACAGTGACCTTTTTTCTGGCCTTCTAACAAATCATGAGTTAAAGTATAGGAGATCAATGGGTACAGTTTCTATTTCACACAGCAGTCTGGTACAGGGTAAACTCTGCCTGTAAAGAATAGAATGAGAGAAAATAAGACTTTTCACTTATGGTATTTCCTTCGCATGTTGACAGTAAGACAGTTGTGAAACATGTGATGCTTTATTATATATTTACAAGAAAATATAATGTTATTATCATAAAGAAAGGGAAAACTACATTCACTATAGCATGAAATAATCTTTACAGGTAAAGAAAAATGTCAGAAATAAAGAAATTAGTTTACAATTAATGCAGTGCAGAAAATAAGTCCACAGTGATCGGGTGGGGGTCTGGGGCAAAGCCCAGATTAAGAAGGTTTTTGGTTCATATGGGGATGTTTGTGGATTCCAGGAATTGCTTAATATCAGGGGGTGTAGTCACTTCATAAACAGTTAGCTGTAGACAACTTTCATTAATATCATTTGTGACTGAAAATAACAACAGATTGATGCACATCATAATGTGAATAACTGAAACAAGGAATAGATAGCTGTGTGAAAAAAAAAAAAAAAAAAAAAAAAAAAAAAAAAAAAAAAAAAACAGATCAATGCATGTTATACCTAGAAGGAAATATTTTACTCTCATTCTATTTGGTGTTACTGATCATGTGAAAGTAGAGAGAGAATATAAAAAGAAAAAGTAGTACTCACATTGTGTACCTCTAATAAGCATTTAAATTTCTTGCTGTAATCCAAATTTTATAAGTAGCTCACAATGGTTAGCCCTGTATCAAAGCACTACTTTGCATGTATATTCTGTTACTACGAAGAGTCAAAGAAAGCATACCAAATACCAGATGCACTAAGTGAGGGAAAAATTGAAGATCATATCCTTATAGAGAACAATGTAGTCACTGGTACAAGAAACAATCTGCAGACACAAATGGTAATGCCACGAATAGGGGGAAAAGACTGCAGAAAGCGTTGCTCACAGCCTAAGTCCATGCAGTGCTATTGAGTTTCAGCTCCATCTTGCCATACATAATGAGGAGCAGACAATTTTTCAAGGGTTTTTTAATCCATCCCCTCAGACAGTGCCCAAAGGGCACACCCAGTCGCGGCAACTTAGATTGTTGAATGGATTTTGTGAAGGCTAGTCTGCAAATCTCTCGACCAATGTCATTCAAGAAATTTTGGTAAATATTCAGAATACCACTGCATGACCGATTACGAAAGTGGTATTGATGGATTCCTCTCACTCTCTACTACCCATATATATAGAGAGATTATGCCACAAAATCCTCCATAATACCCACTACCTTGACCACAACAGCTGGGGAGGGCATGAATGGCACCAGGGAAATTGTTGGGTAAAATATGAATAACATACATAGAAATAGCCGCTATATAGTCAAATGCAAGGGGCTATGCCCCCTGCTCTGGAAAACAAAGAATTCACCACATATGTAGAGTAGGACAGAGCATAGGACATACTCAGCATCAGGCGCCTCGACATGTTGGTTATGCGCTCTATCTTACCATGAATACATGAGGGATTTTTTGTCTTCCAGGGCAGGGGTTGGGGGCAGGCAAGACCCCCAAGAAGGGATCTGCATCAGACAATATAATGATGTATTTTACCCCACAATTTCCTTGGTACTTTTCATACCCTCCCTGCAATCAGGGTCAAGAATGTGGGGTTTGGGGGAGAGGGGCTCTGTTGGAAAGGTCCTACATATATGGGTAGTTGAGGAATCAATTGATATCACTATCATCATGATCGGTCATGTGTAGGTATTCTAAACAATTACCAATAATTTTATGAACCATAATTTTATCATCCTGAGACAAAAAAAATCTTGTTAATAATAGTTTTCTTACTCTTATGGAACAATAACTATAAAATTATACGATATGAAAACACATTCATTTCTAAGTTTCACACAGCCATCCAAACTTCTAACAATTCTTTCCTTCAATTATCCACTCTTATTATTTTCCATCACAAATGATATAAAGGACAGTACTGGGTATTGCCTATGTAGTGACTGTACCTCTCTGAGAATAAGTCCCTACTACACAAGCCATTCCTAGGAAATCCACAAACATTGCCATCTGGGCCAAAAACCTTCCTAACCCAGGGGCTTTGCTCCCAGGCCTCCATCTGATTGCTGCATTTCCCCACTGGAGACTCCACCCCTTAGTCCCTCACCCAATTGCCATGGACTTACTCCCCACGCAGCATTTATCATGACCCATTTTCTAAATTATTGAGGTTAGTTTTGGCCTATACAGATTATTTTCTGTATCAGTGAGTGTAGTTTTCTATTTTGTTATTATAGTGTCATTACATATTCCTGTAAATGTATACCAAAGCATTATGTGTTGCACAACTTTCCCATTAACGACTTGCAAAGGTGCTACCATAGATGAAAAATCGTATTTTCAGTCATTCTGTCCATAACTGGCAAATCTTACCTTGGACTAAACGGCTGTGGAAAACAAACTACACCGAAAACAATGTATAACAACCTCATCATCATCAATAACGGTATGCTCATGTTTGAGCAGCCGTGGACCTCTCCACCATCCTTTGCCACTAAACTCGATCTTACGCTTTTCTTTCCACTTGTACCATCGACAGCCCACAAATATCTTTGATATTGTCGCTCAGTCTTGTCTTTGGTTTGCCTCTTCCTCTGTTCCCTATCACCATCCCTGTCAGCAAGTCTTTCTCAATACTTTTACTTCTCATCACATGACCAATAAACTTTAATTTCCTTTTGTTCAAGATGTCCAACAGCCGGTCTTTACAATTCATTTTTCTCAGCACTTCATCATTCGTCTTCTTCTCTGTCCAGCTAATACGCAGTACTCGTCTGTAACACCACATTTCAAAACTATTGATCTTTTTCTTGTCTATCTACTTCAGCACCCAACACTCAGAACCATATGATGCAATTGGGAAAACTAATAAGTTCAATAACCTCAGCTTTGTCTGTAAGGTAATGCTTCGGTCTTTCCAGATGTTATTGAGAGCAATTGTGGTGTTTTTGGCAATGGCAATTCTTCTTTTTATCTCCGGTGAATCATTATATGTATTAGTTAAAACGGCTCCAAGATAAGTGAACTCTTTCACATTTTCCACAATCATTCCATTGATTGTAACATGTTCATCATTGTTCATTGCCGGTTATCTTTGAATCTTCATGATCTTAGTTTTCTTGGCATTAAGAAACAAGCCAGCCTTTTCACTTGCTTCTTTAACTGTATTTAGTAGTTGTTGTAGTTCAGTGATACTGCTGGCAATTAAAACTATATCATCGGCGTACCTCAGATTTCATATTTTGTATCCTCCATCATCCACAGTTCTTTCAAAATTTTATAGAGCACCTCTCATAATTGTTAGGGGCAAATGAACCCTTAAACATATACCATCATTTTGGCCTAAGTAAGGCTTGGGTGTAACAAAAGGTGCCAATATGGTCATTTCCAGGACAACAGATTTACATATTTACAATACAGTTGGTAACTGTGTTAGCTGAAGCCTTTCTCAGAAAGAGATCTACATGAAGGGACTGCAAGACAGACATACATATGCTAAATCTAATTTAAAAGTTAGCTTGATTTATTCATAACTTTCAAGACAATTTCTTCAATAGTAAAGAAATTGTGTATAAAGGACTTCCTTCATCATGTTTCAACAACCCAAAATCAATCAGTAAAGCTACTTATATACTATATGGAAAGCCAGACCTACCTTTAAACATAAAAGGGAAATAGTAAGACAGGATTTTCACTTTCAAGCCAACAAACATATTTACACCTAATTCCAACCAAATGTCCGGATTTCTCACCTGTATCCCGTGGCCCCCAACGCCTTTCCCTAAACTCCCCTTTTCTTCCTTGTTGATTTTCCATTTGCGCCCTTTTACTCTTCTTAGCCCCCCCCCTAATTCCCCCTCTCCGGCACCTGCCTTTT
>NW_023659329.1:0-10000 GCF_015228065.2 Penaeus monodon
GTTTTTGTTTTTGTGTTTTGATATTATAAATATAATTATATAATATTATTATTATTATATATATTTAATTATATTTTAAAATTTTTACAAAACAAAAAAAAATATAAAATATATAATATATATATATATATATATTATATATTTTTTTGTTTTTTTTTTTTTTTTTTTTTTTTTTAAAATTTTTTTTATTTTTTATTTTTTTTTTTTTTTTTTTTTTTTGGGGGGTGTGTGTTTTTTTGTTTTTTTTTCTTTGTATAAAAAAAAAAAACACACCCAACACCAACACACACCAATTTATATATATATTATATTTATATTTTAAAATTATTAAATTTTAATAATAATAATAATAATAATAATATAAAATTATATATAAATTTTAAATTTATATTTTTATTATTAAAAAATATTATATATATTATATAATATATTATATATATATATTATTAAACTTAATATTATATATTTTAATTTATTTTTATATTATTTTTACATATTTTTATATAATTATATATTATAATTATATTATTATTTTATTTTTTTTTTTTTTTTTTTCTTTTATAATTTAAAACAAACCCAACAAAATTAAATATATCCTCTATAAATTAAACAAATTTTTAAAAAAAAGAATTTGTGTATAAATCTTAATTATAATTTATTTATGAATAAATTATTAAAATAAAAATAAAATTATAATTTAAAATTATTTTTTTAACTATTATATAAATTTAATAATAATTTTAAGATAAATTAAAAAAATAATAATAAAAACATATTTAAATTTAAAAATTTTTCCATTAAAAAAAAAATAATATAGGAAAAAATACAAAATGAATACCAGAATGAAAATGGAAAAAAACATATACCCAGATAAATTCCCCCGAATAAAATGACAACCAAAATGGTATCAACCAATAAAATTACGTGAATCAAAAATAAAAATTTTCAAAAATAATTAAAATTTTATAAAAAAAATTGGCAAAAAAGGGGAAAATAAACCAAAAACAAATCCCCCAAATATATAAACCCAAATTCTACCCCCTAAACTGGCAAAAAAATACTCAATATGGCAACCAAATGACAATGAAACCAAATGACAAATGGCACCAGAAAAAATATAGGGTCATTTCCCTGAAGCATGCATTTTTGCTGGCCCAAAGAATCCCGAAATTTTAAAAAAAAAACCCCCCATTCCCATGGTTCCACTTATTTTTACAAAAATTTTTAAATTTGACTGCACTTTACCTTTAAAACGAAGATATAATTTTATTTAATTAAAGCTTTAAAAGGTTTTAAGAAATTTTTTTTCCAAAAAAAATTAAAAGCCAGAACAAAGTCATCCCGGGGGGTTTTAAAAATTTATTTGGGTGTTGTTCCCTTCTAATCATTGCGGGGAAAACGGGGAAAACGGGCGGGCCCTTGTTTTCCCTTGAAGATTCGGGACCCTTCTTACCAAAGTGGGGTTTCAAAATTTAAATATTGGGGTTTTAAAATTATCACTATTTTACGCCTTTGAAAAAAATTCTTCCCGAGGGGTTTTTTTCCCTTTATTTTGGCTGTTCCACGCGGGGGTGACATCGCAAGTTTAACAAACCCAAAAACTTGCTCCCTTTGAGTTTACCTTTCTTTGGGGTTTTCAGGTTTTAATTTGTTTTGAAAAAATTTCTTTTTTATTCATTAGATATTTATTTCACCCGTTTATAAACCCCATACCCCCCTTAAGCCCCCCCCAAAATTTTTCACACTACCCACAAACCAAAAAACCCCAAACAAAAAAAAAAAAAAACCAAAAAAAAAAAAACAAACAAAAAAAAAAAACACCAAAACCAAAAAAAAAAAAAAAAAAAAAAAAAAAAAACCACACACACACACGTACCCACCTTTTTTTTTTTTTTTTTTTTTTTTTTTTTTTTTTTTTATTATTTTTTAATATAAAACAAAAAAAAAAAAAAAAAAATTTATTTATATAAAAAAAATAAAAAATTTATAAATAATTTTTTAATAAAAATTTTAAATTAATATAATAATATTTATTATATAAAAAAAAAAAACCCCCCCCCAAAAAAAAAAAATATAAAAAAAAAAATTTATTTTTTTTTTTTTTTTTTTTTTTTGTTTTATTTTAAAATTTTTTTTTTTTTCCCCCCCCCCCTTTTTTTTGATAAAAATTTAAATTATTTTATAAATAAAAAAAAAAAAAAAAAAAAAATAAGAATAAAAAAGTTTTTATTTATTAAAAAATAAATAAATTTTTTAAAATATAAAATTTTTTTTTTTTTTTTAATAAAATTTTTAAAAAAAAAATTTTAATAACCAATTTTAATTTAAAGTTTTACTAAACTAAAAACTAACAAAACAAAAAAAAAAAAAACTAAAACCCTTTCTCTCTAACCAAAAAAATTGAACTTAAAAACAAACCTAACCCCTAATATCCCAAACCCCCCAACAAATTTTAACAACAAAAATAAAAAACCCCATTAATTTTTAAAACCTAACAACAAACAAAAAAACAAAAAAATCAAAACCTATTTTTTAAACAAACAAATAACAAAACAAACAAAATTATTAAAAAAAATCCCCAAAAAAAAAAATCCCCTACCTAAAATCCCCCAGAACTAAACAAATATAACCTTAACAACCCAATTATTAAAAAAAACAAAACCTATCTAACAAAAATAACTTTAAAAACCAAATCTAAAAAATTTCAAACCAAACCAGGCCAACCTCCAAACTTATAAAAACCCCCAAAACCAAAACCTAACCTAACTATACCAACAAAACGAAACCAAACCCAAAAATTTAACCTATTCAAGCCTATACCAAAGTAATATAAAAAAACGCAATTAAATCTAACGTGAATTAAACCCAAACCTAAAAAAAACATAATCAAACCCACCTAAACGTTTTTAAACCAACCGGCCAAATACCCAACTTTTAAAAAACTAACCTAACCTAACAAACCAACTATACCTAACGAAAAGTAAACCCAAAAAAATTTCCCATTCAAACCTATTCTAAAGTATATAAAAAACCCAAATTAAAAACAACTGACTTCCAACCAAAATACTAGGCAGGTGATACACAAATAGATAGATGGGCCGGGGAAGAAGGCTGACCCAAAAACTAGGTAGGGGGATACGTAGGAAATAGATAGAATGTGGTAGGGGGTAGGAGATGCCAAATTTTCTAATTGAATACAAATTATACAAAAATCATACTTTACACATAGAACACATGCAAATTTAAAAAAAAAAATAAAAAAAGGTTTATATATAATATATAATATATATATAATTTTATATAATATATATATTATATATATATATATACACGTACATATACACCACTACATATGTATGAAAACTATCTCCACAACACACTACATCATATAAATATTATTATGTATAATATATTTTATTTTTATAAAGTATGTATGTTAAATATATATTTATATTATAATATATATATATTATAATATATATATATATATATATATATATATATGCTCCACACCTAATATATTAAAGTACAGTAATGTATATATTTTTTCATAAACAGTGTGTGTGTGTTTTGTGCCTCTGACCCCGCCCACCTTCATGCTGGCTACACCCCAAACACGAGGCTCTCCCCCCCCGGCGACTCTTTCCCCCCCACCACACCCCAACTGGCATAAGCTCCGCCCCCAATAGAGGGTTGACAAAAGCATTCCCCGGGGAGGGGGAAGTGGGGCCGACGAGGAAGGAGGCCCGCCATTGGTCATCCAGGGATCTTCTCCTTGGGTGGAAGCCCACGCTGCTCGAGGCCCGCCGGGGACTCGGAGGAACAGAAGAAGGGGGAAGCCCTGAATAAAACGAAGCAATAAGGAAGAATGAACAAAAACAAACAAGAAGAGAAAAGGGGAGAAGCGATCCAAATAAGACGAAGCATAAGGGGGAAAAATGAGACAAGAAAAGGAAAACGAAAATGGAAAAACGATCCAAAAAAAATGGAACAATAAGATTAAAAAAATAATAGAAGAAAATACATTTTTTTATCATTATATTGGAGGAAAAGGGATAAAAATTTTCAAATATAGATAAAGAGGATAATAATGATTAAATGATCATGATCCCCCAAAAAATGATGATAACGTGAGATAATGATGATAAAACAGTAAACATTCCATTTAAAAAAAAAAGGTAGAGAAAAAAATCATAAAAAAAAAAAGTGGCAAAAACTGGAAAATTTTTGTTGTGTAAAAACGGTATATATATATATATTATATAATTAATAATATAAAAATAATAAAAATAAATAATCAATTATATATATATAATATATATATAATTAAAATATATAATAAACATATATATTAAAAATATAATATTTATATATTATATAATATATATAATTTTAATAAAACACCACGTTTTTTACACACAACACGCACAAAACACACACACATCAACACAACACATACACATAAATATTATATAATATTATATATATTATATATATATATATATAATTTTTATTTTAACTTAATTTTTTAATTATATATATAATATATAATATATTATATATATATATAACACCCCCACAGACACACAAATATCTATCTATCTATCTATAATGGTGTTTTTGTTGGGTGTTGGTTGTGTGGGGTGCGTGTGTGTGTGTATTTTGTGTGTGTGTGTCTCTTTGTGTTGTCTTTGTGTTGTTTTTTGATACACACACACCATTTTATATACACACATACACACACACAACCCCCATTTAAAAAATGTATATATATATATATATATATATATTATATATATATATATATATATATATATATATATTATTGGTGTGTGTATGTAAATTCATTATATTACACACAACCCCCACACCACCACCCCAAAAATATGCACACTCTCTTTTACAGAGAAAAAAAAAAAAAGGACACACACACATATAATAAATATCCCTTTCTCTCTTCTCTCTACACACATAAATACACACAACACGTGTTTAATATTTATATATATATATATATTATAATATTTATATATATTTATTTTATATATTAAAAATAATATATTTTATATTATATATATATAAAAATTTTTATCTTTTTAATATATTTTATATATATATATAAATATATTATATTATATATATTATATTATAATATTATTCTATATCTATCTTTTATTATTATTTCTATATATATATATATTATATATATAATATATATAATTTTATATATATTTATATAATATTAAAAAAAATTTATAAAAATAAAGTATATATTATTTTAAATATATATATATATATTATATATATATATATATTAATAATATTAAAAATATATATATAAAATTAATATATATATATAGATATAATATTTGTATATATATAAATATAATTTTTATTTTTATATATATATTTATAAAAATATAATATATTTTTATTTATAATATAAATTATAAAAATTTATTATATTTTATTATTTATTATTATTATTATTATTAAAATTTTTATTTAATTTATTTATTAAATTTTTATTAATATTATTTTATTTTTTTATTTCTAATTTGAAAACAAATTTTCTTTTTTATTTTATTTTTATTTTATTTTTTAGGGTTTTTTTTTATTATTATTTTTTCTTATTTTTGTATGGTGTTTATTTAATTTTCCCCCCCCCCCCACCCAACCTATCCCCCCCCTTTCCTTTCCCCTTTTCTTTCCCCTGTACCCTTTTTCGCACCCTTTTTCCCCCCTTTTTCCCCTTTTTCTACTTCCCGATTTCCCCTTTCATCTTTTTTCCCTTTTCTACCTTTTAAGTTTTTCCCTATCTTCCTCCACCTACCCGCCCTCCCGTAAAACCTTCCCCATTTTCCCCCGACCCCTCTTTTCCCCCTCTTTTTTTCCTTTTTTATTTTGGTTTTCCCCTTTTTTATTTTTTTCCTTTTCCCCCCTTTTACCATTAACCCAGCCCTCTCCTACCGCTATCATACCCAGCATCCTGCCGTAATCCACTAGGGCGAGTCGAGCACAGCCGGACCACTTCCTATGTCAGCCTCATTTTTCCATTATTTTTATCTGTGTTTATGCTTGGCTTATTTACATAATTTACGTTTATTTTACAACTTTTTTGTACTTTTTATAATAACAACTTTATGGATCCTTCGTTCTCCATATTCTTTTTACGATGGCTTCACATGGTGTTGCGGATAACGGGCGAATCCACATCTGCTGCGAATATCTCTTTTTTTATCTCTTGTATTTTAAATTCAGTTTATTTTATTATTTTTATTAATGAATCACAAGAGACTGTTTTACGTATTTTTTGATAATTGTAATTTTCTTATTGCTTGTATAAAGTTACAACCTGTAAGGGTTCTGTGAGCTAGAGGTACCCCGATAGGCGGCTTAGGAGCACAAGAACTGGGCCCCGTTCGGTCCCTCCAAAATGCTATATCACCTACAGATCTTTAGTTGGGGGTACCGGTGTAAGGGCTGTTGTGTTTTGAGGTAGAAGAAAAAAAAAAACATACACAGGTAGAAAGACGGGCATGATAATATTCAAGAAGATCAAATTAATTGTGATGGCACATTATTAACAAAGAACAATAAAAAAGGGTAATACTTAGGCAGGTCAGCCAGTCAGAATAGCCTGTCAGTTCATAAAAGCAACAATTATATAGTCCCAGCTTCCTAACTGTGGAAAGTAAAAACGTGAAAGGAAGGCTCATTACCACCTTTGGAATGTTTTCCACCGGGGGGGTACCAAGGAAGATCTCGGGAAAGGGTAGTGACACACCAAAGGTCCGGCTGACACTCTTTATTTTTGCAATCGACGGGGTTGAACCCCACAAGGACATCATTTTTGAATCGGTTTCACCCGGCGGGGGGAATTTTTTAGATAAATAGATTTAGTAAAAAACTTAAACTTAAACAAAAGAAAACGAATATAAAAGAAACCACAGTAAATAAAACACAAAACAGCTAATTACATAAAATAATAAATACAGCTAAAAACAATATACAATAAAATAAAAAGGTGTACGCATCAAACTTACTTTTAAGAAAATAAAATAAAAGCAAAAGTAAATCAAAGTCTCGGGTGAAGTTGGTATATAAGTAATAAAGTAAAATGTAAAAACGCCAAACATAAAATTATGGGAGGTAACCAGCTGCATAAATATTAAAATGCGTTGTAAAAGAGGATCCAAGCAATGCTAAGGGAACGCCCACAAAAAACCAAACATGTAAACATAAGAGTTGCCTGGATAATCAATTACAAAAACGGGGGAACTAAAAAGATTAAATAAAAAACAGTTCCTCATGAATCTGAAGTTTGCAGCTGACAACCTACCATAAAAACCAATAATAAGGAAGGTGACATAACACAAAAACAACTAGAAAGGCAGTAAAACTGAGATTGTTAAGCTATGGGCGTGCCACGATAACGTAAGAGTGCAGCCGTTACACTAAAAACAAAAGAACAAAACGAGTGAAAAAAAAAAACATAAAAACAAATAAGCGCTAAACCAATATAGATTTGTGGCTCTAGGAATAAAGGGTTAGGAGGAGAGAGGAAAAACGCTAAAAGAGCCACGACAAAGACAAGCTTCTGACATGCATAGCATCAACCTCAAGAGTATCATTCCCCGTGTATACATCTCGGAAACGTACAGTGTTCGTACATGCATATACTGTGTGTGCGGCTTTTGCATCATTGTGTGGTGTGTAGGGTCAGACGCAGTGGTGGGTCTGTAGGATAAGGGCAAGGAAGGGGCGCGGGTAACGGCAAAGGATTGGGAAGGATTAGGAAAGTCATGAGTAGTACAAGGAACAGCCTCAGGTATGTGAGGAATTAGTGGGTGAGGATGCGTGAGGAGACGGGGTGAGGGTCGTGAGAGACGGGGTTGAGGGATGCTTGAGAGACGGGGTGAGGATGCTTGAGAGGACGGGGTGAGGGTGCGTGAGAGACGGGTGAGGATGGCTTGAGAGACGGGGTGAGGGTGCGTGAGAGAGGGGTGGTGAGGGTGCGTAAGAGACGGGGTGAGGTGAATTGAGAGGACGGGTGTGAGGGTGCGTGAGAGACGGGGTGAGGGTGGGTGAGAGACGGGGTGAGGGTGAGTGAGAGACAGGGTGAGGGTGTGTGAGAAGGGGTGAGGAGCTTGAGAGACGGGGTGAGGGGTAGTGTGAGAACGGGGTGAGGATGCTTGGGGAGACGACGGGTGGGATGCTTAAGAGACGGGGTGAAGGGTGCGTGAGAGACGGGGTGATGGATGGTGCGTGAGAGACGGGGTGAGGGTGCGTGAGAGAAGGGGAAGGTGCGGTGAGAGACGGGGAAGGGTGCGTGAGAGACGGCGGTGAGGATGCGGGTTGCGGGAGCTGGAGACAGACAGGTTGGCAGGTTGTGGCAGGAAAGCGGTTTCCAACCTCACACTTGTGCTAATTGTGTAATGATTGATTTATGGTTTATCTTTTGTATATTTTCTTTTATTATAATATTTATTTTTATTATTTTAATTTTTTTGTGCTACTCTCCGTCCGCGGGAGTTAATGAAACCCCCGGTTTTTTTTGCTTAATAATGAGTGGATACTGTGACTGTGTTGTGACTACCCTTTGAATTACCTTTACCTGGATTTACACGTGGAGCTGAAACAAGGTGTGTACTGCTACCTTTGTACTGCTAGGTGTATCTATGCTGGACGGTATTATTATTTTACACAGCCTTTACTGTGAACATGGTGCTTGTCCTTTTAATTTTTACTTATTCTGAGTTTACTGCTTTAGCTTGTACTTTTACTCGTTTCTTTTATATATGCTATTACCCTTTACTCGTCTGTAACTTGTCTCCTTGTTACGATCTTTTACTATTTTCCTCATTCTAGCTTTTAGTATTTTAACTTAGACGTTTGTTTTTCTTGTTTAAGCCCTTCTGGTATGTTTTCATCATTCTAGCCCTTCTGACGTTATTTATAGTAATTATGTTTTATTGGTGCCTTCTGCAAAGCTTTTGTTGTCATTTTAGGATTTTTTTTTTATCATGTATCTCGTATGGTCACGCTCCTGGTAGGCTGCATCTCCGGGGATAGTTGGCTTGGAGGTAGTGTGGTTTTTGAGCCTTAGCTTGGTCCCTTCACCCCCTTTTCGAGGAACGAACGGCGGCACCCTCATTTTCCCTTGGCTCTAAGCCTGAAGTCTCCCGCCTCACGGGTGGCCTAATTTGGGTTCCTCTGTCAAGAAACCTCTACAGGAACTCTAAGCCCTCACGCAGATGACTGCAGTCCGTTCAGTGGTGGACGGATGATCTCAGACATGTGGGCTTCGTGAACAATGACTGAGTATTTTGAGCAGGTGTACCAGGTAGACCCTTCAGCAGTTAGCTTGGAGCAAGCGATGTCGCCGTACCTGTGACGGACCCACCCACAGCGTGGAACCTCCTACTCTAACAGAGGTTAGGATGGCGATGCCTAGTGAAGGTTGGGAAAGCTGCAGGTATATGCGATACCTGTGAATGCCTAAAGGCTGGGGGGGAACCTTATGGCAGGGGTCTAATACGGTCCTGACTGCCATTCTGGCAGGTCTCGTACCATTCCCCCTGACTGTGAAGAGGCGTGGTCATCCCTCTCTGGAAGGGGAAAGGAAATCGATGAGATTGTAGCAACTACTGTGGCATGACATTCTCAGATTACCAGGCAAAGTTTTCACCCACATTCTTCTGAGACAGTTCGCAACCACCTACTGAGGCATCAGAGGACAGGAGCAGTTGGATTTACGCCCTGGCAAGTCCACAATAGACAGGATACTAGCGCTTTAGAGTAATGCTGGAACAACGCCATCGCAGTTTGGTCGTGGGATGCTCGCAGACTACATCGACCTCAAGAAGGCGCTCGATCGGTGCATCGGGAATCACTATGGGAAGATCCTGAGACTCAGGGGAATGCCAACACAGTTACTAACCTTATGCAAGTCTTTATACTGTACTTGTAAAGTGTATGCTACAGTGGGCAGGTATCT
>NW_023659330.1:0-2500 GCF_015228065.2 Penaeus monodon
TAAAGAAATATACAAAAAAAATACATTAGGGAATATCACTGCCTGTACGTGGTAATAAATGCTAACTTCACTAGTATACACTTTAGTTGAAGACAGAAAGTTCTTTACATACGTTGTAGCATGTTTCTTCTTTGCTATGTTTGTTACGCGTTCGTAACGTAAACGAATGCATACATTTGAAATAACTTAAAAAATCAACATCGTTTGAATACATTTCAACCTATAAGCTTGTTTGATTCCTTTATGATAAAGAAACAGGACAGAATACTGGATAACAACTCCATGTCAACATACTTTCCACTAGCAACTCCACTGCATAAAACATAATGAAGATAATATTCTTCCATTCCATTCAAACCTCCCGGCTACACATTTATAAATGATTTCCAGTCGCCTCCTCTAATATTGGTCCCTAACAAAATCATCGTACCTTCTTCTAAACTACGTTGTTGGAAAATTCAGAAATGCCCTTGCACATTCTAGATGATTGGATGTTCCACCATTCTCCTCTCTCTCTCCTTCTCTCTCCTCTCTGACTCTATGCTCCTCTCTCTCTCTCTCTCTCTTTTCCTCTCTAATAGCGTTCGATTTGGATTTTTACCCCATGGGCAACACGGGGCTGTTCTAAGACAGCCTTCTGCAGAAGTTTCTCACACCCAAACCAAGTTTTAGACATAAAAGGGGCATACAAGTAAAGAGATTCACCTAACACAGGACTTAAGATACTACATATAACGTGCCCATATCCCATTCATGTTTTTCATTGTGGTAAAAGTACCAGTTTGTGAAATGTCACTAAACAAAGGACACAATGTGAAAGAAATGTTAAGAACATAGAATCGCAGACAAATACTTTGAAATTGTGCTGCTGCTCGGACGAGACAGCGAAAGCGTGCTATGAGATTCGCAATAATAAGAAGGACTTGACAGACGGACACAAATCTAGACCCTAAACATGGATTTACTGACAGCTAGTACATAAAATAGGGTTTTAAAAGGAATCAAAAGGATGCTTAGTGGTAACAGGATAAGAGATTATGTGTGTGGTGATGTTTCGAATATGTAGAGGTACATATTATGCGGGATTCCGGGTAGACTAAGAGAGTTGAGTAGTTAAGGGGGACAGTATAGAAAACTTTTCATGAACTCTAAAGTAGAAAGATGAGTCCGGCGATGGTCGAAGTGACTCCAGACGGGCGCGGATGAAAAGTTTATAAACCGGGTTCCCATTGTCGAATTAACAGTTTGACTGGTATGGCAGTGGTCCGGAGTAGATGTGCAGATTTTGGGGTATGGCAAATGCACTTTAGTAGCTAATGAATGAAAAGTTGTACAGTGGAAGAAACTTTGGGTAGATTAAGTTCGAATATAAAGGCATTTTAGCCTAGATAGCGTTAAAATTTTATTAAAGAGAGATAAACTACATTAAAACATAGACTAAGCTATTAGGGTTAAGTTGATGCTGATGGTATAGATCGTGGTGATTGTTTGTCATCTCAGTGCTTTATGTCACCAGTATATTCTAAACAAACAGTTGCTTTTGCATAATAATTATATACTATTGTTGTTAATACTGTGTGTATCATATATATAGTCAGTATCATTATATCATTATGTTTACCGATGTTATTGTTTGCGTCTTGTTATCATGCCATTGTTGCCTCAGTGGGCGAAAGGCGCTCCGACGTGTTTAATTTAATGTTCGAAGAGTGGAGCCTCTTCTGGTGCCGCGACCAAACTATTCTCAACTATTCTGGTGGTCGCATGGTGTCGTGGATGCATATTGGCATGGTTAAGATAATTGTTATTTAGCGTTGTGTTATTATCAGGTCAAGATTTTATTTTAGCTGAATATAGAAACCATGAGAATTGAGTCTCAAGATCCCACATCTTCTCTTCATTCAAGAAACGTTCATCATCTTCCTTATCTTGTGTTTCCAGTAGAAATCAGCAGTCCCAATTCCAGTGAAGAAGGTCCAAAACATAGAATGAAAGAAGGATAGTGGAAGAAAATGGCTTTCCAATCATTTTGCTTTGACGATAGGAGCTTCGGATAAGCCACACACTTGGGATTTATCATTTTTCTCAGCAGTAAATACCTCAGCCCAAAGTGAAGTCATTGTTGTCGGGATGAATGTCTTATAGGTATTTTCATTAAACCGTTTGAGTGGTATCGATCTCTGATTTTTCCCCGTGACGTTTCGAATCGGTGTCTATGATTATGTCGATGCGTGTTTGTCTTGTTCGCTCGAGCTTTGTAAAAGGGGTTAATAATGTTTGATTTATTGTTTAATGTGGGAAATATTTTCAGTTTTTCTGTATTAGAGGTGTAGGGGAAACAATTAAGAAGAGTCACAGTCCCTTGTATCTACAAGAACGACTGTGTGCTCTATCTAGAGCCTCACTACATTATATAAAAGAAATATCACACACACACACACACCACACCACACCACCACACACACACACACCACACCACACACACAAGCACGCACGCACG
>NW_023659330.1:12500-32585 GCF_015228065.2 Penaeus monodon
CGCACACACACACAAACACACACCCACACAACACACACACACACACGCACACACAACACCATAAATGTAGGTAGTTATAGTACATGCCCATCATGCATATACTATATGTATATACTCTATTATATATAATATGCATATAGACCCCCCATATACATAACATATACTATATATATAATCAAGATACACACTATACATATAATACACTATATACACGATATCAATATATATAACACATATATATATATATGTATATATATACTATATATATATATATTCTATATAATATCCACATATATAACTATACACATATATATATGCATAAAATATACTATATTTTAGAAATACATTTCTGTGTAAAATATATATAATATCGTATACACTATCTACACATATACCTATATATATATACTATACTATATATATATACAATTTATATATAAAAATATATCTATAAATATATTATATATATACATATACTATATATATATATCTCATATATACTATATATAACAAGACTTACGTCGTTATATTATAACATATACAAACATATATATACTATATATAATATATATATATAAATATACTACACTAATATTATATATATATATACATATATATATATTTTACAATTTTGTATATGAAATACTAAATAAAGAAATAAGTTGTATAGACTATATAGTATGTACTATACTACTATAAATATACTATATAGAATACTAGATATATATATAGACAATATAGCATATAGAATAATGATATAGAATATAAGAAACTACACTAATATATACATATATATATATATAACTATATACTATACTATTACTATATACTTATATATATATTTAGCACTAATATATAATGTAACACATGTATCTATCTTTTTATAAAACTATATACATGTATATATAACAATATAGACTACTATATATATATATCAAGACTACTTATAGTACTATACTTATCATATAATACTATACTATATTATACATCCTACTCTATTATATACACATATATACACACCCACACCACCACACACACACCACACACCACACACAACTATATATACACTATATATATATATATACATATATACTATACTAATATATATACTATATATATAATATGTGTTGTGTGGTGTGTGACACAAGTGGCGTGTCGTCGGTGTGTGTGTGGGTGTGTGAGTGGTGTATTTTTACATTATTTAACACTATATTTACACACACGCAGTACACACCTTCTTACCATACATACACCACACACCCCCACCCCACAACACACACACACCACACACCACACACACAACCACCACCACACACACACCACACACACACATATCATATACTACTATACATAATATATATATAGATATCAACATTATATATACTATCTTATATCTATATACTATATATATAATATAACCTGGGCACCATACGTATAGCAACGTCGGATTGTACACCTCACACCTCCGTCTCCCAAGCACGCACATGCCCTTAGCTCCTTCACGACAGGACCGCAGATGTCGCGGCCTTTCTCTTTTCGCCACAGCACAACAAACATCCGTCTCAAAGGGAACACGCCGCATAAAAGAACGGACCCGCAAGTTCCCAGACACACCCACAACCACACATAACACACACACCGAGACACACCAGCAGACGAGGCCCCAAGCCACAGGGGTCAGCTCACACAGCACCTCGTCCTCCATCGGGACACGCGTGGGTCTCTTGGGCGGTTCTCTATCTGTCTTCACAAGAAACAAACCCAGCCAGCTCACACAACCTTTCTCCACCTGCGACCCCACTCCCAAGTCACCCATCTCTCGTCTCGCTCCACACCTGGTGACACGGTCGACTCTAACACTCTACCGTAGTCACTCATATCCTGGTCCGGCTTGCGGGTCGGCCACTCGCTTACATCTGGCGAAGACTGGTGATCCCAACCTCCACAGTGTACGCTACATCATGGCGACCAGCGGTTGCCTTTCTCGCTTACATATATTATATATTATTTAAATATATACATAATATATATATAATATCTAGTATATATATAATATATTATAGATATATATATATGTATATATATAGATATAGATATATATATATGCACTAAGATATATAGGATATATATATATGTGTCGTGTAGTGTGTGTGTGTGTGCCCCTCGGACTCTCTGGTGTCGTGTGTGTGTGTGTGTTGTGTGCACGGTGTGTGTGTGTTGTATAGTATGTATGTAGAATGTGTGATATGCGCGTGTAAATCACATAATATAAATAATGACAATACACACACACACACACACACACACACTACACACACCACACCACACACACACAACACACATATTTACTATACTATACTACTATATACATATATATATATCACTACTATTATCATCTATACTATATACTATCATCATATACATATGTACTACAAGTCTACTATATCCTACATACATGTCATTATATTATATATATAATATTTACTATATAATTATTATATATACACACTAATACGATTATACAAATAATATTCATATATAATATATACTATATCAATATAAATATACTAATACATATATCTATATATATACTATATACTTTAATACTATACATAACTATATCTATTCCATTGATCATACTACTAATATAATTGACATGAATATGATACCACACACACCACACACCAACACACACCACACACACACACACACAACAAATATATATATACCTATATATCACACACCGTATATACTATACTATATATATATAACTACTATATATATTACTTATACCACTATATATGTGTGACGTGTGGCGCGCGTGTGTGTGTGTGTGTCGTGTGTTTGTGTGCACGTGGTGTGTGTGTCGCTGTTCATATTCATTCAATTCATATATGTAGTTGCAAAATAAATATGTAGATATATCATTACTATCATTATATACTATTATACTACTTTTACATATATACGACTATAATACATGTCCTATGTATATCTTACATATGTCACTAATCTATACCTACTATATATACTGATATATATATATCCATACTATCCTATCTCTCTATGCATACCAGATACATATATATATATACTATATAACATATTATATACTAAGACATATACCTATAACATATATACACTATATACTATATATATACTATTAATAATATATACTCATACCTATCACTAATATATAATAACATATATATGTGTGCTTTGTGTGTTGTGTGCCTGTGGTGTGCTGTGTTGTGTGTGTAATGTATGGCAACACTACGCATCTAAATTGTAGACTTTAACCTACACCCTCATCAATGTTATAAATACACACTATAAAATTGCACCCTTGTACATATATCACTATATACTATATAACACACTATATACACTATATATAGATATACATATAGTATATATATACTATAACTATATACTATACTATATATAACTAGATATGTAGACAATATATATATATATATAATACTTATATATATATCTTACTACTATATATATATGAATCACGGTATACTATATATATACACACACCGTATAGTGTCATAGGAATGTAATATACTCACTATATACATTTTTATGCCAGCAACATAGTAGTAAAATATATACAACATACTGTACATCACATACATATACTATTACCTATATACATATATATATACTATACTATATCATAATTAATACATATATATTATAATATGTTATTTAACCATCTAAACATTTCTCCACGTCCTATACCATTATATAGTATATATGACATATACATAATATATTTTTTATACTTATAATTATATCCACATATACTATCATCTAATACTATAATATATTATCATAATTTACATGGGGTACTGTATATGTATATATACTATATATATACTATTAATACTATATACAATATACTATATATATATCATCATTATAACTACTATATACTATATACATATTTTTTTTATATACTAAATATGTACAATCATATATAGTCTAGATATGATCTCACTATCTCATCTATCTATCTATCCTATCTATCCTATCTATCTATCTATCCGCTTATAATACATATAGATCGTATACTATCATTCTATTATATACTATATCCCACTATATGTCTGTACTATACTATAAAACGTAAGTATACATACACACAAGATGGCCACGCACCGGTAGGCCGACCCCACTTGGTTCAACAAGCACACGCGACTCAAGATTGACACACGGCAATCTACGACGTTCGAGGGGTGAGTCACACGGCCCGGGCGCGTTGGCCTTGGGAATTGAATTCTTACACATGGATTGCCACACTAGCCACCTGGGTGCACCAAGCCAGCCCAAAGTCAGTGCGGCACCAAGGCCCGGATACAATAGAGAGACATGATTAACTAAAAAGTAACACACAGCACTCTCAGTGGAAAGGAAACACGCGGGATCCTACACGTACTCACTCACCAATATCATCCACAACATGACAAAACCTACAACAAGTATCATGCTCGTGGACCACACGGCGCGCAAACATGAACCCTACCGCATTGAAAAAAAAACAAATACCATACACACACACGCACAGCCACGCATAACGCACACACACATCACAACAACACCACAACCAAACACACACACACACAACACACACACGCACACCAACAACACATGTAGGTCAGAGTTATGTGCTGCACGCCGTTATATATATACTATATCAGATACGTATATATATACCTATATATATACTATATATATATATACTTATTATCATATATTATATATACTAGATGTGTGTGCTGTTGTATATATATATGATTATTATATATATATACTATGTATACTAATACCATACTACTATATATATTAATATATATATATATAGACTATATAGATTCGCACTATACATACATATATTATAGAAATTAAATTTTCTGTGTATAATATATCTCAATATACTATAACATTTATATACAACCTATATCAGATATATAATAGATATTATATGTGTGTGTACTGAGTGAGTGGGGACGTGTGTTGTGTGTGGTTCAGTTGTTTGTCATATTTATATATATTACACAACGCATACACACATACTCTTACATACACATACACACACACACACACACACACCACACAAACAACACACACACACACACACACACCACACACACACCACACATGTATATTATATATACTATATATATTATACTATATAAGCATACTATATACTATATACCACACGCATATATTATATATACTATATATATATATACTAATATATATAAGAATACTTCATTATATTATTGAATGATGTGTGTGTGACGTGTGTGTGCTGTGTGTGCTGTGTGTGTGTGATGTGTCCGTGTGTGTGTGTGGGTATGATGTACGAATAGGGCCTGTGTTTTTATGTGTTGTGTACAAATTATATAAATATAGTAGACAAATACACACACACACACACACAACCACACACACACACACACACCACACACACACACCACACCACCACACATATCACACTATTTATATACTATATTATACACTATTATATATTACCATACGATATATATACATATACGATATATATACACACCCTACATTGTATACATGCTTATATTATACAACACTATCATTCTACCATGCATGTATATATACTATATCACCTATATACATATATATATATATATATATACTATACTATACCTATAATATATGATTCATACATATACATTTATTCATATCCTTCACCTATACATATATACCACGGTGACATGAATCACTGAACCACCACACACACACACACACACACACAAACACAACACCACAACCACCACACACACACACACACACATACTATACTACATATTATTAATACCGACACTATATATTAATAACACTATAATATCACATATATATATACTATATTTTGTGTGTGTGTGTCCGTCTGTGTGCGTCAGTCATGTGGTCAGTGTGTGTGTTCATATTCATTTCACTTATATATGTATATGAAAATAAACATTATGTATATATACACATATATATACTGCACACAATATACTATATACATATATCCATATCCTATATATATATCATATATATCTTACTATTTGCTACTTAGTATACTATGAATACTATATCATACTACTACTACATACAGATACAGACTATAATATACATATATAGCATCGATGATAACATATAACACACGTACATATATATAATACCGATATAATAATTATATATATATACTATATATATATACTATAGATATATATATATATATAATTGTACTATATACTCACATACCATGCTAGAGACTATACACATGTATACATATGAGTATGTATTATACTATATATTAATTAGATATCTCTACACACTATTATATATATACACATATATATCATATATATAATTGTATATTTGTTTGTATACATATCACATATATATATAGTATACTAACACTACTATATAGATACAACATACACTATATATAAAACTATATATACAATTTGTTTGTGTATATACTATATACCTATATACTATCATATACACATACACACATATATATATTCAATCATAGTACTATATACATATATCTAACTATTATATAATAACTAATAGATATATATTACTATAATATACTTCACTATATATAGATACATACGTTGTTGTGTGTGTGTGTTACAATTATACATGAATACTATTACTCGTATTATATACTATATACCTAATATATAATCATTCAAACCCTTAACTTCTCCCTCCTCCCCCCCTATATATATATATATAGATATATATATATATCTATTATATATTTATATGAGATATATAATATATATATATATATATATGATATATATATATAATATATATATAATATATATATCGAGAGAGAATAATGGAATATATATATATATATATATATTATATATATATATATATATATATATAGATAAATATATATATACACATGGGTGTGTGGTGTGTCGTATTAAATAAACATGAATATATATATATATATATTATATATATATATTATATAATATATCTATATATAACTATATATATAATATATATACTATATTTAGATAATTTTTAATATGTACATAGATAAAGATACTAGACTATAGATATAGATATAGATATCTGTATATATATATATACTACAACACTTATATACATATATATATATAATATTATATAGTATACATATATACAACATTACACACACGCACACACACACACAACACACACCCACACACACTCAGACACACCAAAACACACACAATACACACACACACACAAACACCATCACACACACACAAACACCACACACACACAGCACACACCACACACAACAACACACACCACACACACACACCACACACAACCCACACAACACACCTCGCACTGCCTACCTAAGCAATTGGGTGGGCAAGCCAGCCAACAAAGTCAGTGCTGGCACCCAACGCCCAGACATAAATAGAGACGAATGATTACCTGAAAGGTAACACGGCATTCTCCGCAGGAAACGAAACAATGGGGACCCTAAACCACGTATCATCCCAAGATCATCAACAACATGAGAAAATACAGATTAAGATCATGCTGTGACCCAAGGCGGCTCCAAACATGCAACCAACCGTTAAAAATAAAATCACATATGTCATGAAACGTATGCACGTATATAGATAACACACATATATAATATACAATATATACTATATAGATAACTATATATATTATATATCACCTCACTACTTATATATATATATATATGTCTATATATATATGTTTAGTGTCTATATACCTGCATAATCCATACACATATTATTCTCATTTTTAACGGTACGGTTCATATAATTCACTATATATATTATATAACTCATATTCATTTTATATATACATTATCTACCCTAGAACTACATACTATCTATATATATATTATATACTATATATATACGGTAGGTTCATTGTTTGAGCCGGCCCGTAGTCACAGTATGAACTTAATTGTAGTTTTCATGTTTGTGATGCTACACTTGGAGCACAAGTTACGTGTAGGGACACCCCAGTTCCTTTTCACACGGACGAAGTGCCGTGTTACCCTTTTAGGTAATCTTCTATTATATATCCGGGACCTTCGGACCAGCACACTGACCTTGGGCTCGGCTTGCCCACCCAACACAGAGCACACGGTAGGCACTCGAGGGGAGTTCTTGCTCAAGCGGGAACAACGCGCCGGCCGGTGACTGAAATCCTCGCACACCATCGTGGCAGTCTTGGTGTCCGGGCAGGCTCTAAACCCACTCGGCTCCCGCCGGCCTTAATGCCCCTGTCCTACAAGCATTTCGTTCGGCGATCATGGATTTTCCATGATTTTCTTGCAATTTAGAGCGGTGGTGTGTCGTTGCCCTCTCCGCCCGGTGTTTTAGTATCGAGTAACCCATCTCTATTTATCCGGCTAGCGGTTATACCCGGATAACGCCAGCACGGCAATCGAGGTTGAAGTTTCCTTGCTCAAGGACACAAACGGTCGGCCAGGGACTCGAACCCTACGAACTTACCAAATTGCCGAGTCGTGGACAGTACACTTGAGTCGATACTCTAAACCACCTCTGCCACCAGCGGCCCATATAGATACGATACATAGGACATATCCCCAGTATATATATACTATAGATACACACTATACATATATTATATGATATATATATATACACACACACTATACTATAATATATATATATACATATGGGTATATCATATATATATATATACTTATCCTTATATATATTATATATACATATACTATTAATTATATATCTATACTATATATATATATATAGATACTATATACTAATATAATATATATATACTCTATATATTATACGTGTGTGGTGTGTGTGTGTGTGTGTGTATACATACATGTATTACTAAGTAGATTATCTTATATATATTATATTTATATATTGATTATATATATATTTATCTATATATATTATAGATAGACAACACACACACAACACACATCCACACACTATACACACACACACACACAACACACAGACATACACACACACACACCACACACACACACTACACACACACACCACACACTCCATACACACATATATAAATAAATCACTACACACTATATACATCTATCTTATATTATCCTATTATCTTACTTCTATTTATACTTATCTTATTCTATATACTATATATAGATAGATGGCACAGACTGGATGGATATATATACTATATATTATATATTATCATTATATTCTATATGTATTATACACTTATATTACTCCCTTACCCTCTTATATATATCCATGTGTGACGTGTGTGTGTGTGTGACACAGTGTGCATGTGTGTGACTGTGTGTGTACTGTGAGTGTGTGTGCCTCTCCTCACTTGTGTAGTGTGACAACCATATAGTCAGTGGGTGTGTGTGTGTGTGTGTGAGTGTGCATATACAGACGGTGTGCTTGTGCGGTTCTGTGTGTGTGTGCTGTGGCATATATCAAGTGTGTGTGCGTGTGTTTTGGTGTGTGTGGTTGTGTGTGGTGTTGTGTGTGTGTTTGTGGGTGTGTGTGTGTGTGTGTGTGTGTGTGTGTATACAATACATATATATATTACTATATATAATATATATATATATATATATATATATATATCTATAGATATGTACAATATGTATATGGAGAGAGATGATATTATATATAGTATAGATGGACTATATATACGACTATTATATTAGATGAGATGATAGATAGTATAGAATATGTATACTATATATAGAGATAGATTATATATACTGTATGGAATACACACACACACACACACACACACACACACAAATATTCTATATACTATATATCACTATATCTATTATATATTATATATATATATATACTATATATATACTATATATATATATATATATATGCTATTATAATATATATACACACATATATATATATATATCTAATATACTACACATATATATATATATATATGTGTGTGTGTGTTGTGTGTCAGTGTGGGTGTGTGTGTGTGTGTTTGTGTTTCACTTATTTTTTTTAATCGGTGGTTCATGTTTGAGCCGCCGTGGTCACGCATGATACGTAAGGTAGGAGTTTCATGTTGTGAGGATCTTTGGACCGTGAGTACGATTGTAGGGTCCCCAGTTTCCCATTCCAGGAGAGTGCGGTCTGTTCCTTTTTTAGATAATCATTGCTCTCTATTTCATCACGGGCTTGGGACCAGCACTGACTCACAGGCTGGCTTGCTCACCCAGTGGGTAGTCGGCAGTCGAGTGTGAAGTTCCGTGCCCAAGGGACAAACGCGCCGGCCGGTGACTCCGCACCCTCGACGCTCAGCATTGCCGTCGTGACAGTCTTGAGTCCATGCTCTAACCAACTGAGCCACACCCGCGGCCCCCCACTATATATAATATAAATTTATCTGTGCTGCAGTGTGGGTCGACGTGCCCTGTGGATGTATGAGTGTGTCGTTGTGTGTACTGTGTGTGGTGCTGCACCTTGGTTGTGTGTGTGTGTGCACGTGTGTGGGCAGTGTGCTGGTGTGTGTTGTGAGTGGTGTCGTGTGTGTGGTGTGTGGTGTGGTGTGTGGTGAGGTGTGTGCTTAGACTCGGTTAGGTTACGGATAAAATGCGTAAATGTTTCAAATATATATATAGATATATATCACTATATATATATATCATATATAATATATATATACTATATTATACCATGTGGCAGGGTCATTAACAGACACCGAGGACGGTAACCTCACCCATCCTCCACCTTCGCTACATTTCATTCCCAGCTGTCTCCAATACTCTTTCCACACCCAGTGTTCGGGAGACGCCACCACTTACTCTACACCAAGGATGACCTCCAGCATGTCATTTTTTGCCCACAGCGCCTGAAGTGGTACCACGGTCGGCCCCACCCTTACGCTTCCAGACGGATCGACCTGACACGTGACTCACAACGCTCGCCCATTTCTACCCATAGAAATCGTCTCGTGTGTCTCCACCTTAGTGTTTCTCTCTCATCATCACTAAAGAGTCAACGCGCCATCATACCACTACACTAACTACCCCTGCCCTAGGCACTGTATTAGAGTTCTCACATAGGACTTTTACAGACTCGGCGCAGGAACAGGAGCCATTGCGTCCCGTTGGGCTCACAACATGAACACACCACCTTACCAACGAAAACACCCACTGACCAGGCTCTCGAAGACATGACAGACCACACAAAACCAACGTAAGTATGCGTTTGGTGCCACCCTCTCTTATCTTCTTTTCCCTTCCGTCTTCTTCCACTGGGTGTGCTGTTGGACTGTTGGTTGGTTAAAAAAGACATAGGTTACAGTAAATGGCACGTTACACACTATATTCTTTTTGACCTCAGATCGCCCACTTACCCGTGAGAGTCCGCACGGTTGTGGTCACAACAAACATGACTATCTGTAACACGGGTTTCCTTTAGGATGGTTTCACTATTTACTTATTGTGCATGTTGTGTTGCACGATGTGTGTTGGGTGCGTACACGAGAGTGTAAGGTTCATTTGGCATTTCACCGTCCACCCGTTCGGATGGACAGCTTCGAGTCCACCACAAATCCTCAGGTCACCAACCACAATGGTCGCCGGTGACGTTGCATTCTATGGTTTGCCCACCTCTATTCCGAGAGCTCCACACCATGAACAAATTTAAGGGTTTAATGCCGTGGTATTTCCCGCGCTGTATTACCTGTTGGACTGAATTGACTTAGAAAGATAATGCCAGTGAAGTGCAGTGAACCGAAGTGATCGGAAGGAAAATGTTTAAATTATCTGGTTACACTTATGTGCAGCCTCCTATATTAGAACTGGGCTACACTTTTGATAGACTGCAGCCCGCTCCACAGTGGACCTCCACTTAGCGACCGCAATATACTCCCAGGCCTGAAATCTCGGCTGAGGAACCTCTACACTCTGTTCCTCTCGATATTTCACCGAACACACTACTGCAATGGACGAGCTTGCTGTTTTGTATATCTTGTATTTGTCCACTGGTGAACACAGGTACACTTTTTGAGGAATATAACTATGAAAGTGCCAATATCGTAGCATAAATGCCCGACCAGAGCACTGAATCTCATATCCCAGAGGAGCACTACCATTTAAAAGAACTGTTGTAAATTTTTTTTACAAATAAGAACCAAAGCACACAACGCAAACCCATGGGAAATATCACGTTACGTTAGTACGTATGTTATTTAATATTTCTCTCGTATTAGGATTATTTTACACTCATCTGCACCGAATTTAACGCATCTCATGATTTTATCTCTTTCCTTCACCCTCGACCTCGACATGACGCACTTTCTTCCTTCGGCCGTGGACCTGGAAAGGGTCAATAGATGACCACTTGTTTTTCCCCGTCTCGATCTGTCGCACCTCACTCAGTCTCTTTCTCACACTTCTGCGCGTTGGGACGTGACAAAGGGGTCAATAGATGACCACTTGTTTTACTGTCTCTTACCTGACCGCACTTCTCTTCTCTCCTTCCGGTCGGTTTGACATGGAAAGGATCAAGAGAGGACCGCTCCCGTTTTTCCCGTAATTGGTTGCAGTTGTTACTGTTGATCCAGGGGATACACTGCACCGTTACATTGCTCATTGGTGATACATTCTATCGGCACGCAGAGAAAGGACAAACGTAAACAGGATGTTATAATAAATTTATTATTTGCGTCAAATATTAGTGTAGGATCTCCCCACATATCATAGTGCACAGGACCTGCCACAATATACACCTCCCCACGCGATTTGCGCAAGATCACCCTATCCAGACATCCGTTACCAATGCACTTGATAGTAGGTACATTTGCTAACTTCACCAAGTCACGATGTCACACCTGTACCAAAAGAGCGAATCATATCCTATCAATCATAATCACACCCTTCTCACCCTCTTAAGTAAGTCACTTGCGCTTTCTGGGTATATCCCAAGTTGATCTGTGATCCGTGATAAAGTTAGATCACCCACATGGAAGAGCAGGTTAATTATACGATTCTTGCTAGTCTCGGTTCAGACCCTTCCAGATATACGGCATTCTTGGAGTAAGGACTCCCCCGCTAGATGAAGTCTAACATGCCACTAGCTAGACCACCTGGTCGACTCGGCAGTTCAGATTTTCTGACCCCCGAGAGATACACAGCTTGCTAAAAAGCTTGCAACATATTTTATTCATGTTGCCATTCATTAATGCATACACCTCTACCATAATCATTAAATGTTGATTTCAATGTGGTAGTTTTATATAGCTAGAACATGTAATCTTAATATGTTTTGTTATACTGAACGTGAATCTTCGTAGTTGTGATTCGTTCTCAGTGTGAGGTCATTTTTCACTCTCATTCACGCTCGCTGCCGCTCACACACACACAAAAATGCACACTTTCCACTCACTCATCCACGCAGGACAAAAGACACGAAACCTTTTCATTAATAGGGTTGTTGCTGTCATAGTGCCGTGTAAAGATCTCTGATGTATTTCTTTTAGCCCGCAATTTTGTCAGTCGTGATGAGTGACTCATACATTTATTTCTTCTCTGTGTGACAACAATTGGTTCAAGTAAATCCTTTCAGATTGCTGTTATCGTTTCCCTTATCTACTTTTGTATCTATCAAGACGGTTGTAATTCAAGCCAGGTCCATACGGATCGCTACTGAAGTCTCCCTCCTATTTTTTCTTTATCTTTGTTACATAAAACACACATAGAAAAAAAGACGAAAATAAAGTTAAAAACGAACATTAAAAAACACAAATTTATATAAATAACCGGCTAGTGGTACTGTTGCCTTTTTTTTTTTTTACTGTATGGTCCTTGCGTGTATGATCTGGTTCCCCAATTATATGTAGCAGTCATACAGACAATATCCGACACGGCACCGAAGGGGGAAACCCTGCTGCAGAAGGGTTTACCTTAGAATCTGTGGGAAGGACGTACTGGAAGATTGCTATAGGCCTGTGCCCAGGATGTTCGTCAGAGCAGGTATTAAGCCGCCGCAGGTAGAGTGGAGGGGTGCAGCCTGCCGGGACGCCCGTAGATCCAGTGAAGGGAAACCAGGAACTCGCCAGTGTAGGTCCCGTTGCCCAGGATGCTGTGGATGGGCGCCGCCTGGTGGACGCCACAGATCCAGTCAACCCCCGGGAAGCTTGTCAGTGCAGGTTATCAGCTGCCCTGAGATGCTGCCTCCTGCCCAGATACCGAAAGATCTAGACGAAGATTACGAAGCCGAGAAGGACCTGGACAAGATCTGTGAGGACATGTGGATGAAGACGCCGCCGAATTAGGCCTGGACAAGGACTACGAGGAAGTCTAGATGAAACCAAAATCAAGGAGGACCTGTGCGAGACCTTTGAGGACGTGTGGACGTCGAGGACGGATAGATTACACCGAGGACTAGGAAGAAGGGACGACAGGGACGACAGCCATGAAAATGCACCAGGACAATGCACGGAGAACGAATAACCAGTCAAGTTAGGCCCACCCTTGAGGTAAATCTAAGGCCCCTCGAGGGCGAGGCACGAGTAGGTGGCCAAGCAAAAATTGGATGTGGAGGGTCATTAACAGATGGGACTGACCCTACCTCCACCCCCATACCCCCAGCAGCTGTTCGAAACATTTCCCCCATTGTCTCACTATTCACCCACACCACGTGTTTTGGGGGACGCTAAACTACTTATACTGAGGATGACCTAGCTTAGTCAGTTCGTGCCCAGCGCTCGACGTGGCAAGGTCGGGCCAGCCTTCGCCCTCAGGCGAGTCGGCCTGACAGGTGACCCCGCGCTCACTGCTTTGCCCATAGACATCGTCTCGTGTGCTCCCTTAGTGTTGTACTCTTCATCAATCAAATGCGTCATACAACTATAACTACCACTGCTAGCCACTGTGTCAGAGTTCTTATAGACTCATATATTTCCTATAATTATATTTTATTATATATATATATATATTATATATATATTATATATATATATATATATATATATATATTGGGGTGTGTGTGTGTGTGTGTGTGTGTGTGTGGGTGTTTTTTGTTTTTTGTGTGGTGGTTGAGGGAAAACACAATGTAGAAAAATAGACTATCATTCAAAAACATATAGATATAATTATTATACAAATGCACACACATACCCCACACACACACACACAACGAATATATATATATATAATTTTTATATATATATATATATATATATATATATATATTATATATAAAGTGTGTGTGTTTTGTGTGTGGGTGGTGTGGTGTGTGTGTGTTGTGTGTGTGTGTGTGTGTGTGTATGTATATGCGCACACATGAACATACTATATTTTATATACTATATATATATATATTATATATATATATATATTATTTTATATTTTTATATATATATAATATTTTAAATATAAAATATAAAATATATTACAACATAAAATTAATATATTAATATATATATATTAATATATATAATATATATAGATTATATAATATATATATATATATTTTAAAATATTAAAATATATTATAATATAAAATAAAAAATAATGTCTATAAAAATAATTATTAAAAAAAATATAAAAAAAAATATATATAAAATATATATAAAAATATATATAATATATATGTATGTATATTTGTGTATATTATAAATATATATATTATATATATTATATATAATATATATATATTATATATATATTATAATATATATATATATTTTTTTGTTTTTGGGTTGTTTTTTTTTTTTTTATTGTATATATATAATATATAATATATATATAATATATATATATTTTTATATATATTATATATGTATATACATATATATATAATCTTTTTTTTTGTTGTGTGTTCCAATAACGTACTATATATTGTATTATTATATGATATATATATATTTTTATATATTATATATTATATATATATATATATATATATATATATGTAAATTTTGTATGTATACTATATATATATATATATATATATGATATAAAATATTATATAAATTATATATTTAAAATAAAAAGTTTAAAAGAAAATTTTTTTCTTTTAAAAATTTTCAATGTTTTAGATTATGTTAAATTTTTAAAAAAAAAATTAATATAAATAAAGAAATTTTTTGTTGAATATTATTTAAATAATAAAAAATTTAATAAAATATTTAAAAAAAAAATTTTAGCCTTTTTTGTCGGGGGGGTTTTTAATTTTAAAGGGAAAAATTATTTGCCCAAAGGGTTTAAGGGAAAAAATTTGTTTTTTGGTTTTAAAAATGTTTTTTTGAAAGGTTGGGGGGTTTCATCCCCCAAAAAAAACCAGTTTTCTTTAAAAAATGGCCCAAAATTAAAATTTTTTTAAAAGAAAAAAACCCGGGTTTCCCTTTTAAAAGGGGCCCCTTTGGGGGGGGGGGAACCCTCAATCCAAAAGGTTAATAAACCCCAAAAAAATTTTTATCCCCCCACCGGGGAAAACCCCGCTTCCCAGGGGGCACCCAAGGGCCCCAGGGTGTTCCTCCCTTCCCCACGCCGGCCCATAAAGGTTTTTTCCCCTCTGGTTTGGGTACTGAGGGGCCGCACCAGGGTTTTGGCCCTCCCAGGGTTGTGTTTTCCGGGCCCCGTTCCGAGCTTTTGGAAAGGCCACACCCCATTTCCTCCTCATCCGGGGCCCCCTTTGGATCCCCCTTTCCTTTAGTTGCCACCCTTTGCACCTCCCCATTTGGCCTTAAGCCGGGGAATTTTGGGAAAACCCCCCACAAACCCAACCCCCCCGTCCCCACCCCCTTTCGGGCCCACCCTACGGCCATTTCACCAGGGGCATTTGGGGAATGGGGGCTCCCACAAAAACCCCTCCCGGTAAAAAAACCCCCCCCAACCCCGCCAGACGGGGTTTTTGGGGGCCCAGAGCCCTACCCGACACTTTTGAACAACCGGACAGACTCTTCCCGGGTGCAGCCCCCCCCCCCCCCCCACCCCCCCCCCCCCCCCCCCCCACTTCCTCCTTACTCTGGCAGGTAGTAAAGGCCACCCGCAGTGCTCGTCCAGATGGGCCACATAACCCCGGGACCGCTCCCGTGCTCCCCGCCAATACGAGCCCCTAGGGGCCCCTTGAGCTGCACACATCCCAGGGACACCACACAGTCTCTTGGTGGGTCGGGAAGTCGCATAGGGGCCCAACAAATGGGCCCGCACTAGGGGGTTCTCAGCCCCAGTGTCCACGTCGGGGCATGGCTTCCCATCTACTACCCCCTCCCCCGCATCGTGCTGGTTCGACAGCAGCTTACCCAATTGGGGGCCCCGGGGAACCGGGGACGGCGGGTTTTCGGCCCCCTTCTCTACTTGTCCGATTTTCCCTCCTGTCACTTCCTTACCCTTAGGACTGCACTCGGAGGGGCCCCAATCCCTCCCCACAGCCCTTCGCACTGCGGGAAGGGATCAGAACCGCCCGGTTGAGAAAAAGGTTCTCCCTCCCCCAAAAACCCCACGCTGGCCCTTCCTTACCGACCCCCCCAACCAAGCCGAAAAGTGCTGGGCTCACCTTCCCAATGCTATTTTCTCCACTTTACCCTTCGGGCCCCGGGGTCACGGCGGGGCGAGCGCTGGCCTGGGCCACTGGTGCCTTGGGAAAGGCCTCGAACTCCAAGGGCCCTCGCCAGGCCCCCTGCGGTCCTCGGTTGTGCCGCTTGACGTAGATTTGCAGCTGCTGGTCCTGTAAAGCTCAACAAAGAATCGGGGCCAGGACAGATCATCTTTCCCCCAGCCGAGGGGACGACCTCCTTACCAGGCCTCCCCCATCCCCGCCCAGCTGGGACAGTGCTTTCCACGCTCAGATCCGCTTCTTCAAGGGGCCCGAATACCTCGGCCTGGTGGTGGGCCTGAAAAAAAGGCGTTTTTAAAGCCTCCCCCCACGCGGTAGAGGCATGTTGGGATGCCGCAGATCCCAAATTCCAAGGGGGGGCCCCTTTGTGCTGTTACCAACTGCAGGGCCTTTCTTCCGGCTCCACCCTGGGGAGATGCCAGCATTTCAAAAAGGGCGGCATATGCCTCCCCGGCACCTTCCCTCGTACCAGCTGGTTACGCCCCACAGAATTCTGGAGGGCCCAAGGCGCAGGGTAAAAACGCTCCGTACTAACATCCCGGGGGGGGAGGAAGGGGGGGGAGGCAACGAGGCGGGTTGACCGGGTCCAGTTTGCCGCCACCTATCCCCCAAAGGGGGCGGTTCCGATGGGCCCCCGCCTTCTCGCGACCACTGGCTCCACACGGCGCGCGGGCCCGGGGTTTTTGCCACGGGCCCCCGGGGACCCCCTAAAATTGACCTGGGGATCTGTTGCCCCGAAACCCCTCTGCCTTTTCTGCTGCAACGTTACTACCTCGTAAAAGCCCCCTTTCCGCCTTCACTTCCCCCCAGGCCTAACCTCGCCCCTTTAGAGTCTGCACTCCCCCATCATTCACTCTTCCACCTTGCAGGCCCTTGTCGGTTTTACTGCTGAGTTTTTTCCCTTTCACAGATGCAAGATTGTCTGTAACCTCCCAAAAAGTCGGGAGAACTGTTCTCTGCCTTTCCTTGCCTCATCCGACGAGTGGTGCGCTGTTGGGTTTTCCCCCTGTGCCTGCTCTTTTTCCCTTTGGTCATTTTCCCCCCCTCAAAAAAAAAACCCCCAGCGGGGGGTGATCAGGTCCTCTGGCCGGGTTTACCTCACCTCTGCCCCTGCCCCCTTTAGGGGAGGACTTTATAAAATCGGGCGGTCCACTGATTAAAACACAAAACCCCTTCTGACACCCTTTTTTTACGCCGACCGCCTCGTCCTCGCCACCCAAAACAAGGCAGGTAGGCAAACGGCGTGATCCACAGGGCGTGAAAAACTGAACCCCAAGAGGCACCCAGCACCCCAGCGTCCCCGAAAAACCCCAAGGGGAAAAGCCAAATGAGAGGCAGGGCACGAAATAAACACAAAAAGGCAGTCTTTCCTTATTTACACAAATTATTTACCCTACACTTTTTTTAAGGGGACAATACAGGGGGAAACCGCATGTCACACGCACTACAGCTTATAAAAAGGGGAACCAAAGTTATTCAGGTCACAAGGGGACACAAGAGGCTTCACAGGAAACACACCCACCACGTCTCTCGGGTTGTTCCTCCGCTCCTCCGCTCCAGCCAGCGCGTCATGTTTGCCCAGGGCCCCCCCATTTAACACAGTTCGCACAGAGACAAAGACCCACTGGCGTAGATATATATATAAATATATATATATTAATTATATTATATTTTAATATATAATATTATATATTTTAAAATTTAAAATTATATAAAAATAATTTTATTTTATATTTTATATAATATATATATTTAAATATATATATATATATTATATATATAAAATAATATTATTGTGTGGTTTTGGGGTGTGGGGTGTGTTATATATAATTATATGAGATGCTGCTTCCTGCCCAATACCCCCGATCAGACAAGTTTCGAAAGCCCCAGAAAACTACAAGATCGTGAGGACGGGGGGATGAAAACCCCCCGAGTTAGGGCGGGGGCGAGGTGTACGGGAAATCTAGATGAAACCAAAAACAAGGGGGCCTGTGCGAGACCCTTTGGGACGTGTGGGAAACCTTTTGGGGGCCCAGAGCCCAAAACCAGTGACTCAAGGACCCAAATAGGGTAGCAACATCACGGCAAATTCAAGGTGAAACCATCCAACCTCCTTAGGGTAGGGGGTTCCTCGCTGATGGGGGGTCTGGCAAGTATTGAAAACCCTTGTACCAAACCCAACTGTTGGAGGTTTACCTTGTACCTGCCAAAAAATTCAGCCCCAAAGTTCCAAACCCCACATGATTGAGATCATCTGTCTATCCACTGAGCGGGGCTGTGAGGGGGGCTTAGAGTTTAGGGGTTGGGAGGCAGGGGGAAGGGCATTTTCCCCAAAAAATGGTCTTCAGACTCCCCGCAAGATTTTCCCGATGAATGTTCCTTGTCAGCATGTTGCCCCTATGCAAAAGGCGACGCAAAACCTGTTTGCCTTTAGCCGAAC